>NC_037685.1:14873936-15013053 GCF_003255815.1 Theropithecus gelada | reverse complement strand
GAGGAGGAGGAGGGGGAGGGGGAGGAGGAGATAAAGAAAATATTTTGTAAAACTGTACAATGTATTTGTGTTTTAAACTAAATTTTATTACAAAAGAGTCAACAAATTTAAAAATTTAAGTTTATGAGGTAAAAAAAGCTACAGTAAGCTAAGGTTAATTTATTATTAAAGAAAGAAAAACACTTTAAATAAATTGAGTATATCCTAACTGTACAGTGTTTAGAAAGTCTACAGTAATGCAATGTCCCAGGCCTTCACATTCACTCACTACTCATTCACTGACTCACCCAGAGCAACTTCCAGTCCTGCAAGTTCCATTCATGGAAAGGGTCCCATATCATTCTGTATCATTTATAGGGTATTTTTACTGTACCTTTCTTATGTTTCGATACACAGATACTTACCATTGTGTTATGGTTGCACACGGTATTCAGTACAGTAACATGCTGCATAGGTTTGTGACCTCGGAGCAACAGGCTGCACCATACAGCCTAGGTGCATAGATGACTATACCATCTAGGTTTGTGTTAAGTCCTCTCTGGGATGGGCACACAGCAACAGAATTGCCTAACCATGAATTTCTCAGAATTTATCCCCTTCATTAAGCGATGCATGACTGTACATATTTTGAAAGTAGAGGTGACAGGAATTATTGATGGAATGGATATTGTTGTGAGGGAAAAGAGAAAAATCAAGAAAAAACCTACAAGAATCCCTGTCCTCAAGGAAACAGTCTGTGGTTTGATATTTCTAGAGTAAAACTTAAATCACGCCCTACAAAACGAAGGAGCATGGCTCTGTTTCAGAGCATTTGGTGAGGACTAATTCTATACACGCTCATACTCATACATTCTTGCAAACTCCCTTAATTATTCGAATAACTGTGTCTTCCATCCTCCTCACTCAACCGTGAGCTCCAGAAGGGTGGGGATTATTCTTATTCATCATTTCTTGCCCCACTCCACTTAGTGCAGTGATTTGTGGATAATAGGGTTTAACGAATTTTTTTGTGTTGATTTTGCTTCAAAAAAAATTTGAGGCCGGGTGTGGTGGCTCAAGTCTGTAATCCCTCCTTTGGGAGGCCGAGGCGGGTGGATCACGAGGTCAGGAGATGGAGACCATCCTGGCTAATACGGTGAAATCCCGTCTCTACTAATAATACAAAAAATCAGCCGGTGTGGTGGCGGCGCCTGTAGTCCCAGCTACTCGGGAGGCTGAGGCAGGAGAATGGCCTGAACCCGGGAGGCGGAGCTTGCAGTGAGCCGAGATCGCGCCACTGCACTCCAGCTTGGGTGACAGAGCAAGACTCCGTCTCAAAAAAAAAAAAAAAAATTGAAACATACAAACTGTTGTAAATTTCCCTAATTCCTTCAAATCACATTACAAAGTGGCTTATGATTTTCTTTTTTAGAATGCTGATATATGCATTTGTTTGTATATGCAAATTTTTTATCTTTGGCAAATTTCAAGGACTCGAGGGTACACCATGAATTAAAGATTATAAGGGAGAGCCTTTTATTCTTGCCATTTACTTCACAAAAGAATTAGAATTTATTTTAACACAGTATATTCATATCTTAGACAGATTTTAGGCAACTAAATGCTAAGAGAGACAACTAAAGCCAATTCAATATCTTACACATGTTGGATACTAATTAATACAGTTAATTAAAGCAATTTGAAATCTCCCTTTCCTGATTCCATTAGCATTGGCTTTTTCAACTAATAAAGAACTTTTCTTAAGTATTATGAATTGTTATGAAAATCACAAATTGCAGAGGCATTTATGGAGGAGAAATAATTTATTCATTAATTACTAAAATTCACTGACCATAAATTTGTCACCGAAATAAAACTGTGGCACTTATGCCCAGATGCACTCATAAATAACTAAATAATTAAACTCACAGCCAAAGAACAAAAGCCGCTCAATGGGCACAATGAAATCCAAATTAGTATCTCACAGTACTAAAATAGAAAATGTAATAAAAATTATGCTAATCTGCATGCGACCCTGTCAAAGCTTTTATGCTAGCAGTTTCCAGAAATTCCACTTTGTTTTCCAAAACTGAGCTGCTGTTCGGTGTCCCTTAACTGTGGCAAAGTATTTGAAACATTCCAAGGCATATGTTGTCCCTATCAACACTGTATGGGTTGTGACAATGAGGACCGTGATCTTCCAGCTCTCTGAGGACATCCTCCCCTAACTTCTCATTTTACCAGCATGGGCCCAAGCCTCCTCCACTGGATACAAAGCTGGGGGAAAGAAAGATGGAGAGATGAGAACCAGCATTATTGAATACCTTTGATTCACTAATATTAATAACTGCACTCAACACCTGGCTTAACTATATGCACTTATTTAACCCCCATGATATATTTTTCTTCATTTTCAAACAACAAAGTTGATATCAAAGGTTTAATCAGATTCCTCGAAGTCACCCAGGACCAGAGGTTTTGTATCTAGCTTTTCTTAATTCCAAAGTCCATATTTTTGTTTGACCTGAAGATAAGACCTCAAGTCCTATACTCATTTTGGGCATCCTGCTCAGAAATCCCTAGAAATCTGTAGCTCTGTGTTGAGTCCACTCCGGATAGACCAGCCTGCTCAGAGGGTAGAAGCTCCCTTTTTTCATGAATCTATTTTACTCAGCAACATCATCCTGTCTTTGGAAAGCAAATCCATGAATATATTGAATGTAACCTAGAGACCCCTGACATATCAGAAGCATGTTGATTATGAAGGATCACTCACATTTACTGTGTTCTTTAATGCTGTATGAAAATATGGGGAAACTGGCAAGACAAATTCACTGGAGGAGCCCTTGAATAATGAGTCAGATATCAGAAAAGTGAGTACATGCAAAATAATTAGTTACTATTTCTGGCTTCTTCCTGCCCCTGCTAGTTTTTTAAAAAAATAACCAGGCTTGGGTCCATAGAATTTCAACTTCTTATCTTTGCCCTCCTACTTAACTGAGTCACCTTGGCCAAGACCTTGACCTTGTAGAGCCTCTACCTTATTCATAAAATTGTGTCAATTAAGTCAACTTCACATAGCTGCTAGACACTGGAACAAGAGTATGTGCACCCATAAAGAGTTCAAGAGTTAATGTACCCCCATGTATGTTTTTCCTTGACCAGCAGAGCAGTGTTTTTAAATATGAATTTGAACTTAAGAGGGTAATGAATGTCCCAGTCGGGCACAGTCCCCATCACTCCCTATTGTCGTATAGCAGGCAGCTCCACACATTGACACTCTCTGCCTGGGCCCCGAGGCATTTAAGCTTGCATCTTATATGTTTGATTGTCTTCTGTAGCCGTATGGCTATTGTAAATATTGTGTATTTCTTTGAGGATAGGAATCATATCTTACTATCTTCAGATCACAAACATATATGCAACAGAATGTCATGCAGATAGTGAGCTCTAAATGGAAGTTTCTAGAAATGAAATAATATGGATGGTGTCTTGATAGAAGTTGTGGCACTCTCTATAGAGAAATCATTCTCACAAACCTGATCAAACTGCAAAACACTGACTTCCAGGGCCCAAGACACTAACTAGTCTTCATTTGGCTTGCCAGAGAACACTCAGATTCTTTTAAAGAAATAATCTTAATGCCTGACTTGGATAGAAAACCTGCATTTGTATTCTACAGCAATGGTTCAGGTCATGAACGTTTCACAAGGAAATCAAATAAGTAAATCAATAGTACAGAAACTGTTTACCCCAGGGCCCATCTGCTACCCCGTGGTTCATTATAGTACTTAATATTGCCGTGATTAGAGTTCCTCTCTCGTGAGTTAAATAAATGGTATTTTGAATGTATGAAAAGTTATTATATATTCATCTAAGCAACTTCCAAAGAATTTTTACACACCACTGAGTACCGAGTATTGCATAGCACTGGGGGAGGTTCAGCCGGAATCTAAAGCATGATTTATAGGTCAGGCTAGCCACAGGAGAGGGTAAACAACAAGCAGAGTTATTTCAGACCCGCTATTCCAAACTTTCTCCTGCAGGCTGGGTGCCTTTATTTCTATCTGCTTGTGAAAGAATAACATACGTGGAAGAAAATTGCATGCTCCAGACCCCTTGTCATTGATTTACACAAACAGAAAAACCCAAAAGTTTACATCGGTTCCACTTCTTTCTTCATAATTGGACAAGTTTTCTCCAGTGGTTTAAATCATTCTTTTCAGCCAAAGCTTTCTGATTGCTCCTTCCTATTAACTTTATTCCTCTCAGTATCCTATAATAGGGTAATAGCAAGAGCATTGGAGTCTTAATTTAGCAAATAAAAAGGGAGACAAAATGATTAGCCCCAAATCCGCATTCAGCACTAGCAACTGGCTCCCCTTCTCTGGCTCTCTTCCACATCCTACTGTTCAGACACATGTGGCCAGGGATCCAGGTCAGCAAGATGGGCTCCATCGGATGTAAGTGGTGCTCAGTGCAGACCTCAGTAGGAGAGAATACTTTTCAGCCTGGAGGCCTTTGATGACACATTTCTGGGGGAGGTTAACAAATCATTCATTATTCTTGTTTTTACTCTATAATAATCCCAAATATGTGGGCCATGAGTACCCTGGAGATTTGGAGAATTAATACAAGAAGGGATAGAAGAATCCATATTTTCAGAGCATATATACTCAAACAATGTCTATAGATTGCATAAATGTCTTGCACGTATAGCTGCTACTGTTTTAAAATTTATATGATTCATATGCACTGCTCTGATTTATGAAATAGCAATTATTTGAAGTGCTATTAAATTCATTATGATTTTCTAATTATGCATTGCCACAATCATTACATGATAAAAGTACAGATACGATTATGTAGAGGTTACTGGAAAATAAATGAAGTTTTGTGCCTTCAGAAAGTTGAGACCCACTATTCTAAATGATATGATCAAGTTTATGTTAAAAATAAAATTGGATACAAGGAACCCACTTTCTTTTTGGGTAATGAACATTTGAAGCACACTTTTCAACACTTTTATTCTTTCAAAATTTTATTATTCCATTTATACCTTTTTGTGTCTATTTTTTTAAAGTTTTGTTTCCCAAGAAATGCCTATTAAATAATTTCTTACTTAGGTGTTTCATAGTAAACATATACTTTTTATTAGGAATTTTTATTTTTTTAAATTAAAATTTCCTTTCCATTCCAATACTTACTTTAAAGACACCTAATTGAGAATTGCAGCTTTTATGTTTTTTTCAAATTATTTTGAGTTTATTTTTAAAGCAATCACAGAATCTCCAACACTGGTTCATCTGCATCAGAGCCTCTGATGCACACATGGATATCTAGTCATTATATTTATTTTTTATCACTTTCTGTCAATTAAGAACATTCTGTATTACTTAGTTCAGAAATAGTGCTATAACCAGTGACATAGTCCTTTGTCTTACAACTGGCTCTATGCCAGAAAAATATGACCGATTTTTCTGAAGAAAGAAGTATATGTCCCAGAGTTTACTGAGGTGATCCCCAAGCAAACTTACAGGCACAACGCTGATTTCAGTATAGACTTCTTACTGGCCCATCTATGGACTCAAAAATCGCTGCCCTACGAGAGAAAACCTGGGGAAAGGGCAATTGTCATTATGCAAATTGTACTGCTCTTTTTCAATATTTGAAAAGTCTATAAGATACTATGCTTAGAATACAATAAATTGCAATTATCTCAACCTAGAAGGAAAGAAAGAAGCTGAAGCAACCTACCATAGCCATGCACTTGGCAATGATGCGTAATTGACACTGTTGAGATGGGTTCTGAGTATGATCATTTTTATTATATTATAATCATTATCATTTCACACATGAAATGTAGCATAAAACCAAACACTAAAATACTACATTTTCACTGGGCTTAATTATAGACCTTAAGTCATATTTTAAATACATTACACACACACACACATACACACACACATACACACACATACACACACAGTATAAATCTTGAATGCTTGGTCCACTTATTCCATTGCTTAACTAACTGACCTTTGTAACCAAGAAAACAGTCCTGGATCTCCACCAAGAAATAGCAAAAGTTTCAAAAACAACAAGTAAAGACCAATTATGAAACGTGTCCTCAAATAAATTGTTCCTCAAAATGATTAACAAAATCACATGGGGAATTTTTGCTTTTTAATGCATCTTCTCATCTCCCATGACTAAAGTTTCAGTAGATCATAGATAGAGCCTAGCGTCTGTATTTATTTAACCCATGAGGTAATTCCAATAATTAGAGAGGTTTGGGTACCACTTACTTGACTTTCTGTTTTTAGAATGTCCCATATGCTCTAATCACCCTCTGGTATTTTTCTGAAAACCTACCAGATTTGCCAATGTCAGTGGCCAACCCTAGTCTTCCATGCTACCTGAAGTCTAGCCTACAGCCCACCTCTTCTTTCTTTGCTAGCAATCAGAGAAACAGCACAGCACATGTTTGGACTAGCCAGATCTAATAATTAATTGGCATTTGCTGTCCACATGGGTTGTTTGCAATGATCATCTGTTCTGATTTGTGGCCATTGTGAGTGATAGACTTGCTATTCTGCAGCAACTATGACAGATGCAAAGAAACAAGGGACAGGATAAAGAAGAGTACCAGCCTTTGTGCACTCCCAAGGCCACAAGCAGTTCTCACAGTGACCATGTAGCAGTGGATCTGGGAAGACCGCAGAAGCCTAGTGATCCTCAGCTGGGAACTTACCTTTGTTTGACATCAACATGTTCTCTCATTGAGTCATTTTAATTCAAAGTGATACATGTTTTCTGTTGTTTGTTGTTTGCTTTGGTTTGGTTTAGTTTTAAAGACTAGTGACCAAACTAGTAACTTTTGCTCACAGCTGAGGCACCCAGTTCTTTAGTAAATCTAGATAAAATCAGAATTTTCACTAAGACTTTGCACCTTCTTGAGCTACTTTGAATTTTTCCCAGAGTTTCTGTAAGGACTTGACTCTGAAGCATTTCATGAAATTTAGAATTTACTGCTTCAAGATGTTTGTGGTTACAGGGAGAGTCACACTGTGGAATAAGAAGACTTCCACCCAGCCACCCAGTTCCACTCTCATGACTTTCCCCATTATTATTCCTGTACCTTCTCCTAACCCCCAGTTCTGCAACCTCAAGGCAAAACAGTGCCAAAGTCTGGATATAAGGTGGGATACAGGAGTGATTAAAGTCATGAGCTTTAGCTGGGGTCAGACTCCCTGTATTTAAATCCCACCCTGGTCAGCACTGTGACTTTGAATAAGACTCTTGGCCATCTCACTTGGCCATCTCACTTGTTGGCCATCTCACTTGTTAATTTCCTTCCTTTATTTCCTTCCTTTATTGGCTATCTCACTTGTTAATTGTGAATGATAATAATGGTGTTTTCTCCACTGGGTTTTTGGGAGAATGATATGAGACCATGTATTAAAGCACAAAGCATAGAATTTGGAACATTATAGGTTCCCCAGGGGGCACTTAATATTTGATGACTGACTGAGCTATGAAATGATGCACCTGATCGGCTTCCTGCCTCATTAATTAGGATTAGAAATGGCATCCAGCTCAGTATTTTATTATTAATACTCAACTAAATACTTGGAGAAATCAAATACCAGTGATTTCAAGAAATTTGCATCTAGTTAGGAATACACTGTAAGCACATGAAACAAGAGATCTGAGAGGCAAAATACAAGGTGATTAAATTAATAAAATAGAAAATAAAAGTTAAGCAAAGTCATGTTCAGAGTTTGGTAATGATATTCAATGAAAGTATTTTGAAGGATACATTTTCAATGTGATGTTAAAAATACTAAGTAACTGAATATGGCAACTATGAGAGAATAGTTCAAATGGTGGCTACTGTTAAGAAACATACATTGATTGATATAACTGGAAATAGCAGGTCAAAGCAAAACCTTAGCCAAGGTGAGATGGGAAGGGGCAAATGGCAAACAATAGAGGCTGGATGGGAGAGTTTGTGTTGATTCCTATGGGCATTTGTAGCTGTAAGCTTCAGGGAGAGAGAATAGGAGAGGCGCTGGTGGAGAACAGCCTCCAGGAAGAACAAAGGAGTGTTGAATGTGGGCCCCAGAGCTCTGTGGGATGAATGGAGACAATACAAGTTAATCAAATACTATTCCAGAAATAATGTTCTGACAATATTTAACATAATTATAATTTCTATCATTTCATGAAATCAGAATCACTCAAACACAGAGAAAAATGTTTCCATGGTGTTATCCTTCATGACTGCAGTGATGGAGTGGACCATATGCACACACCCAGGGGGCTGTGAGAGAGAGGAACTATGGGAACCAGCAAAACATAAAAGCAGAGTCTGGCTTAGAAGTGATCAGATCTGCACTACCTCCTAGCTTTGCCAGTTGCTAGCTGGGTAACCTTCGGCAGGCTACATGACCTCCGTGAGCCTCAGGATCCTTCTGGGTAAAACGTGGATCATGCCCGCCTTGCACAGTTGTCTTGGGATTAAAGGTAACATGTTCCGTAGAGTAAGCTTCCACACAGTAAGCTCTCAACAAATGCTAGACATTATTGTGGCATGCAATGGATGTAATTGAACCCAAATAACATGAAGGGCTAGAGTTGAGAGTACTCAAAGGCCCTATCAGAAGCCCCGGGTTTTATTTTACTTTTTTTTTTTTTTTTTTTAAATTTTTAAGTTTGTATTAAAACTTTTCGTTATTTACCCTTGTGTGAGCTACAGAAGCACCCAGGAGTTGTATTTGCCTGCCCCCTAGTGGTGAGAAAAGCCCACTTCAGGCATGAGTCCGAACATCTCATTTTATTGACCAGAAACCCAAGGGCTGAAGAGGTAAAGTGACTTCCCCAAGGTAACAGTGTTTTAAAAGGCGGTACTGGAATCCAGGTCTTGGCACTCCTCTTCATGTTATTTTCTAACCACAGCAGGGCTTCAGAGATCCGAGGTTAGTTTAGGCTGGACATTTAATGGATACAAAGTACTAGCTCCCTCCCATCACCTCTCTTATGCAATAAGGCTCTTTTTCCTTTGTCATGAAAGAGTTTAAACAGCCAGCCCTCCTGCCACCTGGAACCAGGCATAAATGAAACGATTGCTGAAAAATAAAGGGAAGCTTGCGGTGCTTATGATCAGAGAGGGCTGGGCTCCCATGGAGCAAAAGAAGCCAAGGTGATGCATATTTTTAAAATCCTGATTTAGGGGTCACCAAGCACACACTTTACCAGGAAAGTGGCCGAGGTTGGATACAAGAGGTAAAGGCTGTCACTCTGGGGTGTAGTGGGCTGGGAATGGTTTGCTGCCAGATGAACTGGTTTGAATCCCAGGTACATCTCTTAAGTGGTCTTTGGTTTTTGACTGATTTTCACAGACTAGATTTTGTCATCTTTAGTTTGAGAACCAATAATTAGTTTTTTTAAAAAAGGAAAAAAAAAGAACTATATCTGAGTTCCAAATGGCAAGATTTTCAAAAGGAAAGGTTGTTTTATACATAACAGAGCTTTATATAAATGCAAGATGTTACCATTTTCACATTGCAATATACAGTGGGTATAAAAATCTACAACTTTGGGTTAAAAAAAGTCTGTAACTCATTTCAGTTCTGTTATGAACAAGGCTTTTAACCTCTGTGAGCCTCACTTTAGTCATCTTAAAATATAAATACTCACTTTACAGGTTAATAATGAGAGTTCATGTCACAGGGTCTAGACGTTCAATAAATGTTAGTGGAATCTAAAATGAAAGCAACCAACCCTCAATTTCCTTCCTTTATTGTCTTCCCTAAAACCATACAAATAAGCAAGGCAGAAACTAGAGATGAAACTCAAGTCAGTCAATTTGAAATTTTGGTGAGAGGTTTGGTTGGTAGACAAGATTAAAGCCAACCTCAAACACAGCTCTGCAGATTTATCGGTGAGTAAATTGCCCTTAGTAAATCCAGCCTCATTAACATGACAGGATGGCCTGGCTGTATTTAGACAAATACCTGCCTTTTCTTTTGAAATTTAGGAAAGAGAATTTGCCAAGTTTTAGGGCTTTTCAAACTGTGTTCTATGAAACAATAAGGTGTTGGAGGGTTCTCAGGACCCTGCAAGAGAGGATTGGTGATACTAGACTGGGCTTCTGCGGGCCCCCTGATTCTCTGGTTCAACCTAAGCATCCACACTTTTTATGATTTTATTTGGGGAAAACATTTCTGCTCTAAGACAATTTTTAAAAATATGACTGTGGCCCTTATGAGGCCTGGTGACACATCCCATCTTGATTAGTTGGGCCTTTTTACATGTTCAGAAGTGGCACCATGAATTTCAGCTAATTCTCTTACCAGCACAGACTGAGATCACAGAAGGCAAAGGCTGAGAAGAAACACAGAGAGATCATTAAAGTAGCTGGCTGGCGGGGGGTACGGGAGGCTGGGGGAGGGATAATGGGGAAAGGAGATAATGTTGCTCAAAGAGTACAAAGTTTCAGTTGGACAGGAGGGATGAGCTTCAGTGATCTATTGCACAGCATGGCGACTATAGTAAATAATAATGCACTGTATATTTCAAAATTGCTAAAAGACTAGATTTTAAATGTTTTCCCTGCACACACAAAAATATAAATATGTGAGGCCATGGATTTTTAATTAGCTTGATCTCATCATTCTACAAGGTAAACATACATCAAAACATCACATGGTATCCCATAAATACCTATAATTACTACTTGTCAATTAAAAAAATAAAGTAGCTGGCAAGGACTGAACACTGACTTTGTACCAAGTCACTGTCCTACATCCAAAATTAATTTAGGGAATGCTCATAACAACTGCATGATCTGTGTAGTACTATTATGATCCCCATTTTACAGATAAAGAAAACAGACACAGAGAGATTCCTCACCCAAGGAGTGAGCAGTGGAGTCTGGTACAGGAAATTCGGTGCCAGAACCTGCACTCTTAGCCTCTCTCCTAGATAATTTCTCATCCCACAAATAAATCATGCAAATAACCATAACTAGGAAGAAAACTTGTCAGCTCCAGTGTTGTCAGAAGTGTCACCTTTCTAGACAAGGGGTCATAGTCTATATAGGATGCAACTTCTCTACATTTTGTACTGAAGAAACCCTAACTGAAGAAGAGGTGATGTCCCTAAACCAGGCCATTGCAAGGGACAAATTCTCCTGGAAGTTTGTTTTAGCTTAAAAAAAAAAAAAAAGTCATATGCTGCCGGGCACAGTGGCTCACACCTGTAATCCCAGCACTTTGGGAGGCCAAGGTGGGAGGATTGCTTGAGCCCGTAGTTCAAGAACAGCCTGAGCAATATAGTAAGAGCCTCATCTGTACTACAAGAAAAAAACAATTGCCAAGTTTGGTCATGCATACCTGTGGTCTCAGCTACTTGGGAGACTGAGGTGGGAGGATGGCTTGAACCCTCTGGGAGGCTGAGGATGCGGTGAGCTGAGAATGTTCCATTGCACTCCAGCCTAGGTGACAGAGCATGACCCTATCTCGAAAAAAAAAAGAAAAAAAGTCACATGCAATCTGCATACTTTACAAATGAGAATTATATTTTTAAAAATATTTCAATGTTAAAATGACTAGTAACTTACCAGTGAAATTACCTAACCCTGCTTCCCCTTTATCCACCACTGCACTTTCAGTGAAATCATCACTCCCAAAGCTGCGGTCTTTTTATCCCATGGTTTCATGACATACATGTTGGTGAAGCACAAAGGTAAAAGACGGGAAATCTGTTAGCTATGGTCTGTTCAGTATGTTTTGAACACTGAGTTATATTAAGTTAATCTCCCAAACAAATCCTATGCTCCAGACCTCCTTTCCCTCAATGACTTAACAGTAGGGCAGGAGTATCTTCCTGTTCCCCCAGAGGTGGATTGCCATGGAGCTCATGAAGCTTAAGGTGTAGGCCCCTTACTTGGACAGTAATGCATTGACAAAATCATAAGAGTTTGTAAAGTTTGCAAAAGAAAAATATCTTAACCACAATCAGTTGACATCCCTGTCTCTTTTCATTTCTACTTTGCCTCTATTAGATCTTTCTTCTTGTCAGAAGGTAGTGGGGTGGCCGTGGGCGTTTGTATGACCTGGAGAAGGGAAGTTGATTTAAAGATGTGTCATTTGTGTGAGTGAGATACAGTCATGTGGCTTGCAGTTGCTTCTATGTATTGGTTTACATAAGAATGGAAATGATTTCAAGGAAACTCCTGTCCTCCTCTGTGCTGACCCTCCCTGCAATATTGTGATATGAAGATGTAAGGCATAAGTCAAATGAGTTATGAACATGGCAGCCAGCTTTAGGAGCGTTCAGCAGTAGAAAAAAACAAGATTTGAAATGAACAAAATCAGAAGCTAATCCATGAAAATTCTTCCAAATATTACAGCTCACATGCAAAGAAAATTTCTAAGATGGTTTTCCCAATTTTGAGAATCGTAGAAATTTACATGGCATAACCAAAAAGAAGCGTAAAGCTGAAAGAAATGCGTAAACTGTCAATATTTGGCTCAACTACGCTAAGAGAAAGACTAAATTATCTATTATCCGTCAGAAACCTGTGAAGAAGCAGAGTGTGTAGCCAAAACTGTAGGAAAAGTGACACAGATGTGTCAGGCAGTTAATGAATAAAAATGCCTTACTGGACTATGCATACACAGTTTATCAGCTTTTTAAATTTTGTGATTTCATGGGATTTTCTTATTCTAAATATTCGCATTTGCACCTAAGTTTGTATTCTCTCTTAAAGAGGGTGACAGACTTTAATTAAGTTTCAGATTCCATCAATCTGTATCTGCCCCTGCCTGCCCCCAAGTCTTACCCACCAATGTCCTCAGAGCACCTGTGTGCTCTTCCTTCTGGCTGGAATATTCTTCCCCTAGAAAGGTGCACATCTCACTGCTTCACTTCATTCAGGTTTCTGCTAAGACATCAGCATACTCAATTTCCCAAGCAAATTCCTATCTAAAATAGAATCCCCTAGGACCCTCGTACACTGTTGGAGGGAATGTAAATTAGCACAGCCACTGTGGAGAACAGTATGCAGGTTACTTTAAAAAACTAAAAAATAGAACTACCATATGATCCAGCAATCTCACTGCTGGATCCAAAAGAATATATATGTCCAAAAGAATATATATATCCAAAAGAATATATATATCACTGTATATATCCAAAAGAAAGGAAATCAGTGTATCAAAGAGAGAGATGCACTCCCATGCTTATTGCAGCACTATTCGCAATAGCCAAGACAGGGAATCAGCCTGTTTATTAATGGATGAATGGATAAAGACAATGTGGCACATATACACAGTGGAATATTTTTCACCCACACAAGAGAATGAAATGTTGTCATTTGCAACAATTTGGATGGAACTAGATGACAATATGTTAAGTGAAATAAGCCAGACAGAGAAAGACAAATTTTACATATTCTCACTCATATGTGGGAGCTAAAAATTAAAACAATTGAACTCATGGAGATAGAGAGGAGAATAATGGTTACCCGAGACCGGGAAGGGCTGTGGGGAGGATAAAATGGGGATGGTTAATGGGTACAAAATACAGCTAGATAGAAATACACAATAGGGTGACTATAGTTAACAATAGCTTGTTGCCCATTTAAAAATACCTAAGAGAGTGGAATTGGAATTTTCCCAACACAAAGAAATAATAAATGCTTGAGGTGATACCCCAATTGCCCTGATTTGACATTACACATTGTATGCTTGTATCAAAACATCCCATGTACCATAAATATGTACAACTATTATGTATCCATACAAATTAAAAATAAAACAAATAGAATCCCCTGTATTCCTCACCACTCTCTATCCTTTTATATCACTTTACTTCACAGTGTTTACCACCTGATGTGTCCCCCCACTACAATATATTATAAGCTCCATAAGAGGGGCGACGTTATCTGTTTTGTTCACTGCTTCATCTGTGTTGTTGAGATCAGTAACTGGCACACAGTGGGCACTCAAATATTTACGGGTTGAATGAATAAACAAAAATATGTGTGTGTGTGTGTATACGTACATGTGTGCATGCAGATTTATGGAGGCGTGATAAATTGATAGATCGAGATAGATATAGATATAGAGAGAGAGAAAGAGAGAGAGAGAGAGACCCAATTCGATGGAATGGAAGGGTTGATCTGGGCTCTACAGTCAGGAAAATCCGATTCAGAGAAGGAGCAGGAGTTCTCGTCTGCCTGAGTCCCTATGCCTTTGTACAGCCAGGTCATCCCATCTTTCATTTTAACCCATGGTAATTGCAGCAATTTACTCCTATTTTTCTCAGAGGAGCTCCGGGTAATCATCTAAAAAGAATAAACATTTTAGTGTAAAAACTGGCAGATTTTAAAGTTAGGACCCCAGTGACCTGGCAAATACTTTCCTCTCCCACAGTGTCACAAAGAAATGACTTCAGCAAAATCCCACCCGCCAAAGGCGTTGGCTTATTTTCTGGGGGACCATTGAGATTCCTAAAACGTGACAGCCTCTGTCAAAGCTGCCAGCTCGCTCCAGGAAAATCAAGGACTCTCCAGGCCTCTGCATAGTGAACTAAAGCGTTCCTAAGTCAGCTTTTGTGCAGAAAAACAGCCTTGTGCAAGCCCCTGATAGAGAAATTAGGACGTAGTTTCTTCGCATCGGAACGGACCACATTTGCTCCTACGAGGCAATGATCATTGAAATGTCCTGTTAATCCCTCAGCCAGTGTCCTGTAGGACTCGGCACTGGGGTGTCCCCAGACTTCTAATATGGACTGATCAGTGGTTCAAAAGCTGACTAAAAAGTTATAAAACTGGAAAGGGAAATGGGGGAATGGGAAAACCTAGAGTATTTTTCCTCCGTCTGTGCTAACACTGCCACCTAGTGTTATGAATACGAAAAACCTGCAAAATCAAAATTTTCACAAAGAAATGCAGATTTAGGAACACAGTCTCATTCAGTGCCATTTATTGTTGATTTTCTAAAATGGTGTCAATCCTGTTTCATCTGGAAAGCAGAAATAAAGTTTTGTAGAAAACAGCATAGGAATTACTTCTTGCAGAAAGCTAAGAGTTAACATCTATTGTTTCTATTCGCCAGTCACCTTTCCAAGAGCTTGATTTTTCTAAAATGGTGTCAATCCTGTTTCATCTGGAAAGCAGAAATAAAGTTTTGTAGAAAACAGCATAGGAATTACTTCTTGCAGAAAGCTAAGAGTTAACATCTATTGTTTCTATTCGCCAGCCACCTTTCCAAGAGCTTCAAGTGAATTTACTCAGTTCCTGGTCACAAGAAGCTCATGAGAGGTGCTACTAGTGATTCCTGTTTCACTTTTGTTTCACACGTGAAAAAATTGAGGCACAGGGAGGAAAAGTAAGGCCATCAAGGTTACATTTGCAGGAAGCCACTAAGCCTCAGATAGTGTCACTCTTTAACTGCTGTCTTCACCTTTTATACCATCCTGTCCCTCGTTCTAAGTGCTAATTGTCAGAAAGACAATGCAAAATAATTAGAAAACTTGAATTGAACCCTCAAGGACTTGGAAGACAAACAGCTTTTTGTGGAAAAATAAATAAATAAAAACAAAACTAAGGGGAGACAGTGTTTTATCTGATCACCAACAGCTTTTCAAATGGAGATTCGTGTGTAAGGGTTTAAGATTCTACTACAGGTATAACGAAACAAGCAAAAGAGTGCATCCTACGGCTAACGCTCCAATTCTCCAAAGATGCAAATGTGTTTTAATGCAATCCTCTTCACATGGAGTCATAAAGATACATTACAAGGATGTAAGATGGGAAGACTAGACAGGGAATTAAAAGGCACCTTCATCAGTTTACTTCACTATTTTGGCTTTCCATTGCCAGGACTTTAAACCTTTTCATCTCATCTTTTTAAATAAGACATTTCAGTTTAAAACAAATACAGATGCATATAGGCCCCCAATATGCATATTTATGTATAAATCTTATACAACACTACATTTTGTGTATATCATTAAACTACGCTAAAAAGATAAAAAAAGAGATAAAGATAAAAGCAGTATTTTCAGTATTTATAAGCTTTATAAAAAAACAAACGTGCCTCCTTCAAAATTGATTTTTTTTTTTTTTTTTGCAAACATAGTATGATTAATAGTCTTTATTTTTACAAAATATCTTGGTTGATCAAGAATGGAGACTTGGTTGTGAGCTAGTGTGTGGGCATCCTTGGTCTGCATGGCTATCACAAAGGGATGTAGATACAAAAATTTGGTGAAAAGAGTTGGTCTGTGGCTGGTTTACTAAATCCTGGCACTCATTACTCAATGGCGTCTACCAGTTAAGCAGAGGCTTTGTTAAAAATGAGCTAGTAAATTTCCATTCCACGATAGTCACTGACTCTTCCTTTTGTGTATATTCTCATAAATTTGTTCAAACCCTGATAAAATATATCATTTGAAAATAGTTTTAAACATATTAATTTCTGATGAGAATTTTTATGCATGAAATAGTTCGTTTGCAAAAAATGTATAACAACGGGAACTTTGTTTGTTTGTTTGTTTGTTTTTGAGATGGGATCTGGCTCTGTCACCAGGCTGGAGTGCGGTGGCGCGATCTCGGCTCACGGCAACCTCCGCCTCCCAGGCTCAAACGATTCTCCTGCCTCAACCTCTTGAGTAGCTGGGTCTGCAGGTGCACGCCACCACGCCCGGCTAATTTTTATATTTTTAGTAGAGACGAGGTTTCACCATGTTGGCCAGGATGGTCTTGCTCTCCTGGCCTTGTGATCTGCCCGCCTCTGCCTCCCACAGTGCTGGGATTACAAGCGTGAGCCACCGCGCCCGGCCACAATGGAAACTTTTAAAATACTAATTTTGAAAACAGTCTATCACATTTCTTTCAAAATGTTTTCCTATTTATTTTTAAATGGTGACATTTATCTGACAAGAAAATATAATTCAGTTTGTATTTGTATTTTAAATATCTGTCAGGGAAACTATGACAACCATTTATCAAGGAAAAGTTCAACACATTTGGAAAGCGCTTTTTTTGAAAAATAAAAAATGCAGAACATTTTCAACTATGGCCAAAGTAATGAAAACAAAGCCACCCCACAATTTTGTAACAAAACAAAATGTTCAAGGTCATTCTTCATCTCATTACAAAGTGTTATTCTAGTCTAGTAAAGACCTCGTTTTTATAAAATTAACCACATTTATAAAGTTCTGGCTTCCATTTCTTTAAGGCTAAAACTTGCAACAAATTATGCAGTAAAAATAGTATGTTAGTAATGATAAAATCTGAGGCTGTCTAAAACTTTGTTCTGGAATCCTTGTATTCCAAAATAGTTATTCCATCAATGTTAAGTAAGCTTACAATTTTATCATAGTTTTTCATAAAGAAGTAACTTATTGTTTAGTATTTGTCTTCTGGAATGTTTTTCTTTGGATGGCTCATTAATAGTAGCAGTTCTTGTATTTTGTCAACAGAATTTTGCAAATACCATAAGCTATGATAGGGACAAACACACTATGTAGCAAACCTCCCACACTGAATTATTTGTTCTCATACTCATTTCTTCTGAACTTCAATGATTTCTGTGCATCTTCCAGCAAAATTTGCTGACAAAGGCATCTCCATGTTATTTTCAATATGTTATTTCAGTCATTTTAACCTCAGGAAGTTTAAAGGAAGGAAGAGCAAAGAAAGGTATTCACCTCTGTCATCTGCTACTACGTAATAAAATATCAGAAGCTTCTAAACATCTATCATTACAGATAGTATATTATATCCTATCAGGATAGGTTGAAATCTTACTTGACTTTAAACATCACTGAAAAAAAACTGTAGGAGTTTTTCTTCATGTTTTTCCTGCTTAGTTTTTAAAAATCTTGCTTGCAAGGTGATGCCACAATACATCACAACATGCTGAAAGCAAATGATCAAGAGAGGGCACCCGTATTAACCTCTGCACAGTATGGAACTCCCATTTGCCTTCAGAATATATCATGTTCTCTATACCACGTGTGACAAACCCAGCCAAAAAGGCATATGCATGTCAATCCTTCCACGAGTGATTAGAAAAACTTAAAATTTTTACTTTCAAACATATAAATATGCATAAGTGTACTAATACTTTCTTCCTACAAATACAAATAAATCATCTTGCACTTCATTTTGGACAGCACTAACCATAAGAAATGAGTTATGTTCTGACCAAACAAGCATTGTAGAGGTCATTGAAATAATCACTATCCCACTGAAAATTAGGTCTGACAGAGATTACAAGTGCCATTTCATATCTCTTCATGATGAGCACACATTTATAATAAAGACAATTTAAGAAAAACATTAATATTTATAGTCAAAATCATATTAATGTACTCCCCTTAAAGAAGCAGAGCAGCGAGGGGAAGATACTCATGTTTTTAGTTGGTAAATATTAAAGTGACTGTGGTATGCTGAATCACGTCTCTCCAAAGATGTTCTCCTCCTAATCTGTGGTACCTATGACTATGTTACCTCACATGGCAAAGGGACTTTGTAGGTGTGGTAAAGGATCTAAGGGTAGAGATGACGTTTTGCTGACAGAGCAGGCTTGTTGACCCAAAGAAGTCACACACTGGGGGTGAAGGGATGGTTGTTGACACTGCATACCGGGTAGGCTGTGCTACAGACTACCTTCTAGCCATGGGCCAGATAGGAAAGTGGACACCCCAGAGGAGAGTGTCATGAAAGGCTAACTTATTAGAAAGACCACACAGATCAATAGGGACTGCAGTGAACATCGCTATAAAAAACAGGGAGAGGCTGGGCGTGGTGGCTCATGCCTGTAATCCCTGCACTTTGGGAGGCCGAGGTGGGTAGATCATGAGGTCAGGAGATAGAGACCGTCCTGGCTACGGTGAAACCCTATCTCTACTAAAAATACAAAAACTTAGCCGGGCGTGGTGGTGGGTGCCTGTAGTCCCAGCTGCTCAGGAGGCTGAGGCAGGAGAATGGCATGAACCTGGGAGGCAGAGCTTGCAGTGGGCCGAGATTGCGCCACTGCACTCCAGCCTGGGCGACGGAGGAGGGAGACCCCCCCCTAAAAAAAAAAAAAAAAAAAAAAAAGGGAGAGCAAAGGGCTTCCACAGGCCCATGACACTGTCACCATGCAAACATACCAGTGCTTAGATGCCACCGGTGGGGGAAGGAGAGAGGGAGGAAAAATTCTGATTTGACTGGATTTAAATCAGAAGCAGCTGTAGAAAAGAAATAGATAAAACTAGATTTGTGTGTCCTGCCTTCAGATGGAATGGAATGCCAAACAGATAGTAAGTCCAAGTAAAGAAAAATTAATGCTAATTTTCATACCTTTGTTAATGTTGATTTTCATAATTTTGGCAAGGTAGCATGAAAATACTGTAACCCTAAGGATCCTGGTACACAGAAAGCACTTAACAAACACTACTAAGGAGAACGCAGGAGGGCTAGAGGGTCTTTCCTGCCTGAGGAAAGACTTTCACACATGCAGAATAAAGGCATCGAGAACATTCTAAACCTGATCAGATATTTAAACTTGAGATGGCTTCAAAAGCAGCATTCTATGGCTAAGAGATCCTAGACGGCTAGTCTGATTTGAACATAGGACTGGATTCAAGAGCGTACATGACAGGAGGGCTGGACCCAGGAGTCCTTCTGGCCATCTTTGATGGATGTTTTCCTGCTGCTGTGAAACAGGTCGAAAGGGTAAATGAGCTTCTGACAAATGCAGAGGGAACTCTGTATTTTAGCCTGAAATGGCAACAGGGAGATCAATGCCTTGCATGCCGGTCTGTGACACCTAATTCATTATAGATCTAAGAAAGCACTTTGGGGAGTGGGGCAAAACCAGGAACAGCAAATAGCACACAAAAATATCTTAAGTTAAAATCCTGGATATAACGTAGAAAAAAACTGCTGCATTGTTTTTCTGATTCTAATCGGCCTCTCCTAGGGAATTTTGAGTAAGTCCTATTTCCTTTCCAATCGAATTTTAATGGCAAAGATTCATGATAATCTTCCGCAGAAATATTGTTGTGAAAAATCCTTCTCTATAAAGAGGTTTGAGGATCTTTACAGTGAAAGTAGCAAAGAGCTTTACACAGAGTTGTCAAACAACATTCAAGTCACTTAATAGGTCACCTAAAACTGTGTTAAACAATACCATGGGATATTGGCATGTAAAATCCATAAAGTGTTTAAAATTTAATCACAAAAGGATGAGTATTAGTTTCATGATTTGCTTTCATGAGCTTTTATATAAGAAATTTGAACAAGTATATTCCTCATGCTTTATAAGTATTCACAAATTACCGGGTTCCCAATGTTTCACCTGTTACAATAAGCTGATCTTTTATCTTTTCTAGAACACATCAAATTTTCAATCAAATAACTACTCGTACACATGATCCTTGTTGGGTACAATTGAAGGAAAGATCCTTGTCCCCTCTCCTGTTCTCCCTATATTGTTTAAGAAACTCATTGAAAATAAGACAAAGTCTTGCATAAAGCAAATACTCAGTAAATATTTTTGAGATAATTCATGATGCCTAACAATGGTAAACATTGTGGTTGACTCCAACATTCATTTCATCACACTCCCATCGGTTAGCAATAACATGATCATAAGCTGGTCTTTACTGAAGGTCATGATTGCCATGAGAATGCGATTACCCTTGGTTCAAAAATGGACAAATAACTGAAGTCTGGCCAATGAGAACAAAAATATTTTGCTGAAAGCTTCTGGGAAGTTTTCCTACACACTTGAGAGCACTAACCAGTCAGTCTCTCTTCCAGTAGATAATAACAAGGAAGCATAAAGCCCTTCACTTGTCTTGCAGCTATGGTCATAACTAGCCTCAGGATCAGGACAACAATGAGAATGGCCAAAGAGCCTGAGATGAATATGCTTTTTTTTTTTTTTTTTTGAGACAGAGTCTCACTCTGTCACCCAGGCTGGAGTGCAGTGGCGCGATCTTGGCTGACTGCGACCTCTGCCTCCCAAGTTCAAGCGATTCTCCTGCCTTAGCCTTCCAAGTAGCTGTGACTACAGGCACAGGCCACCACGCCTGGCTAATTTTTTGTATTTTTAGTAGAGACGGGGTTGCACCGTTAGCCAGGCTGGTCTTGAACTCTTGACCTCATGATCCGCCCACCTCAGCCTCCCAAAGTGCTGGGATTACAGGCGTGAGCCACGGTGTCCGGCATGAATATGCTTCTTTAATGACGTTATTGAACTGCTGAATGAATCAGCCTTCTCGACTTCCTATTAGGTAAAGAAATACACTTCTTTATATTTAAGTCAATTTGAGCATGCAAATGAATACATTAACAGACATTTCTTTTACTGTTTAAACCCAATCCCCTATTTTCCAGCTACCTTTAGACATTTTTAAATGTATGTCCACCCTGTGGTATGTTCTATCCAAAACAGGACTTTTCTCCACCCTCAACAAATATCTAAACTACCCAGGCTTCAGGTCCCAAAGTTATTCATTTGTCTTTTGGTCCAGTTCACGGATACATTGTCACCCAGAACAGCGACCCCCAACCTTTTTGGGACGACAGATAGGTTTCATGGAAGACAATTTTTCCACAGACGGGGTGGGTGGGATGGTTTCGGGATGAAACTGTTCCACCTCAGATCATCAGGCATTAGATTCTTATGAGAGAGCAAGCTGGAACCTTTGGATGGGAGGTTCACAGTAGGGTTCACGCTCTCGTGAGAATTTAATGCTGCCACTGATCTTACAGGAGACGGAGCTCAGGCAGCAACACTCACTTGCCCACCGCCCACCTCCTGCCATGCTGCCAGGTTCTTAACAGGCTATGGACCAGTCCCAGTGCACAGCCCAGTCAATGGGGATCCCAGCCCAAAGTATCTCGAGCGATCTGCTCATGACTCTGCAAAACAGGCCAACTCTGTAAGGCTCAGCAGGAGTACAAAGGAAGGGAAGAATCACTGGGATGTTTATCTTAATTCAAATAGTATTTTGCTCCTTCCACTTGATCTGTTAAGATTGTATTTGCCCTTAAAAATGTAGTTTAAACATCACCTCTGCTGTGAAGCCACTTCCTCACACACTGTCTCTCACAGGCCGTGTCTCTTCTACCATGTACTAGGATACTTTGGTATATGCCTCTCTTCCCCCTGTGAGAACAATGATTGTTTTATATTCATCATATAAACTCCTAGTATCCACACGTTTCATGAAGAAGAATCTGGAAGTTGTTTTCCTGCCTCCTATCCATGGACTTTAAGCACAAATTAGGTAGGTTGTTTTTTGTTTTTTGTTTTTCAATTACTGACATGAACTGGGACTTGCATTAGCGTGCCTTCTAATCCCTCCTCCAGATTGTGAGGACGGATGTTAAAGTGCAAAATAAAACAAGTAAAATCTCAACCCTGAGACACCCCATTAGGCATGTCTCTCAACTCTAGCAATCAGGCAGTAGTTACCATTCTGTGCCTATGCATTGAAATTCAGAGAGTTTCACCCTTTTTTGGCTAGTTTTCACTCTTACATAAACATTTCAAGTAAAATGCTAAGATTAAATTCTTAAGCAGAACAAATTCCATTTTTCCGCTTTCCTTCCTAAATTTGGCACTGAAGATATTCCATGCCTTCACATAGAGGGTAAAATCACCTTCTCTCCTCCTCTACATTCATGCCAACCCAGAAACATTTGTTTTCTCAGGAACACTGGAAGAAGAAATCATTCTTCTCTCTACTCTGCTCCCTTATTTCTCCCCATAGAGGGAGGAGTGACAAACACTACCCTCTTTGGGAAACACTGAATGTTAGAAGTGGCCACTTTGAGAAGTGGAGAAGTCATCAAAGCTGCCTGTCCACAGGCCACTTGCAGTCCTCTGTCCTCCATGTGGTTAGCCCACAAGTACAGAGGACAAGGGCCCTTCTCTTCGATGCTCCGTCATTAAGCTCAATCCAAGTGGGAAGTTGTCCAGCAGAAAAGACGCTGGTATTTCCCATCCTTCCCTCCTATAAAAGGTTCTCTATTGGCTCAGCACTGAGGAAAGATGGGTTTAATTACCTACACACATGTAATTCTCAAACGTATCAACTGAATAAATGAACGGCTAAAGAATACACCTGAACCTACTGCCTGTAAGTCAAGGATATGGAGATGTAGGTTTCAGGAATATTTATGACATCCCAAAACAAAGAACTTGGTCAGATCCAATAGCTTATGTCTACAACCCCAGCACTTTGGGAGGATGAGGCAGCAGGACTACATGGGCCCAGGAGATTGAGGCTGTGGTAAACCATGATCACCTGGGTGACAGAACAAAATGCAATCTCTAAATCAATCAATCAATCACAAAACTAGCTTATGCCTTAATATGGCATCTAGACAGCAATTTTTTATTCAGCTTCTCCATGCTTCCCACAAAGCATAAACACATTGAAAATAAAAAATTCTTAATGCTAAGATTTCAAACTGGCAAACTAAGGCTGGAACCTAGAGGGGATTTCCATCAACTACCACGTAGCTGAACTATGTGTCAAAACTTAAAGAACAAAGCTTGTTTGTAGCTTGAAATCAGACAGATTGGCCCGCCTCTTGGTTAAAAGACCTAGGGTTTGTATCAGAACATTGCAGAGCAGAAATGGCCCCCAGCTGACCAGCTCTGCACCTCTGAGGCAGATAGGGTAGCCTCAACCCCAAAACCTTTATTTCCACAATATTCTGCGGTCCTCAGAAATTATAGGGCAGAGGGAGGAGAAAGATCACATGTGTGTTGAGGTGACATACAACACACTGGGAAGTGCAGCTCTGGCTGCTAGTACATTATAGGGAAGGGTACAGACAGTAAGTGGCCTAGAGATGGCTTTCTATGTTACCCTTCAGCTCATCTCCCTGGGAAAACTAGGCAAGAGCATCAGGTCCATTTACGAGGCACTGAATACTGGGCCAGCTACCACATACATGAGGAGCCCCCAACTGAACCTTTGAGAAGGACAATATCAAACACAAACATGTGTATGATCGGGAGGAAAGCACATTGCAAACTGATTTCCAGTGTCAACTCTCGGGCCTAATTTCTATTGGCTCTCTGGGAAGTATTTGACACAACAGGTCTCTCCCTCCTTAAAATATGGTCTTGACTTGGTTTCCAGGGCACCAGGGTCTTGGTTCTCTCTCCTGCTCACTTTTCTGCATCTCTGATCGCTACTGCTGGAGGGCCTCAGGATTCAGTCCTTGGACATCACCTCCACTCTAGCTACAGTCAGATTCCAGGTGATGTCCCCCCAATTCTCAGCTGAAATTCCATCTACATACTGATAACTCTATATTTACATCCCCAGCCTGGGCTTCTCCCTTGCATAGCCAGCTGCCTACTCAACGCTGCTACTGAAGTATCTGATAGATTGCTCAGCCTCATTATGCTTAAAAACCAAATCTCGGATCACCCTACCCGAATGTGCTTTACCTGTAACCATCTCCATTTCTGAAAAAAGGCAATTCCATTTTTCCAGCTCCTCAGGCCAACATTTCAGATTCATTTTTGACTCCGCCCTGTCTTTTGCTTCATCCATTCTATGATCAAATTCTACCAGCTTCACCTTCAGGACACACACACACACTACAATCTTCCCTCTCCTCATTACCTCCCCTACACCCACCCTGTTGAAGTAAATGTCTTTTTCCTGGGTAATTTCAATAGGCTCCAAACTGGTCTCCCTGCTTTTGCCTGTCCTTCTGCAGTCTTGTTCATACAGCAGTCTGTAGCAGTCCTTTTAACACATCCGTCAGTTCGTTTCTCTGCTCAGAACTCTCCAGTGTCTTCTTCTTCCATTCAAAGTAACAGCCCGTGTCCTGCAACGATTGCTGCTCTGTGCCCTCCACTTCCCCACGGCTCCTAAACCCTCCACACTCACTCCACTCAACCACGCTTGCTTCCTGGACACACCAGATACTCTCCGGCGCCAAGACTTGTCACTTGCTGTTCCCTGTGTCTGGAATGCTTTTCCATCAAGTCTCTGTTCCTTCATTTCTTCAGGCTTTGGCCCAAATATCAAAAGGCTGTCCCTGACCACCTGTATAAAAAGCACTGTCAAACTTCCATTTCCAGCACTTGCAACTTTCTTACCCAGTATTTGTTCTTTGTTGCTGTCATCACTCCCTGCATGTTATTTTTTCGTGTATTGTGTTATCACCTCTCTCAATCAGAAAAATAAGACCAGTCAGAGGCAAGACTTTGTATTTCTTCACTGTTCTACCCATGGTGCCGAAAGCAGTGCCTGGAGCATCAAGCATGAATAAAAAAATTTGTTGAAGGGCTGGACTCTTCCCTTGTTCCTAGGTGAAGTAACAAATACCCAGGGGCTTACACTAATGTAGAGTCAGTATCCTAGAAGAAAATAGCTCTGAAAACTGTACTTATAATTTGTACTAACAGAAATGTTATCACTAAGTAAGATAATGTGAGAAATGGGGGAAAAAAGTCATAAGAAAGCAAGAGCAGATGAAAAGACAAAAGGCTTAGATGAAAAGGAGCAATGGTCAGAAAGGATGTTGGATAAGGAAACTAAAATGATGGCAGAATTAAGGCATCCTCTGGGGACAGTGAAAAACCGAATTAACAGGGCAGATATTGATATCGGTTTCTTCATTCATTTATTCAACCACTGCATATTGAGGGCTGCCTCTGCGTATATGTCAGGCAGAGAACAAGGCAAAAGAAATGTATCTTCATGAACATGCAGTGAGATGGACAAAGCCCATGTGCTGCTTATAGGAGTCGAAGCCAGCAGTGCCTTTCTGGAAACCACTTTGGCAATCTATACTATGAGTGTCGTAAGATGCATAATCTCCGAGCAACGATTTTATGTCTATGAAAATAATATAAAGAAAGAGATGATCATAGAGTATCACAGAATTTACATATTTATACATAACCTGCACATATTAAAATGTTTGATCTTAGAAACAACTGAAAAATACACAGTAATGGAATTATCAACTAAATATTACCAAGGCCAAACAATGGAGCGCTATACAACCACGAAAAAAGGTAAAAATAACTTTAAGAACATGGAAAAATTTACAATTCATACTTATAAATAATTATATGCAGAATGAATTCAAAGACAGAGCTCTGGTCTTTGGAATTTGGGATTCAGAATTATATTCTTTATGCTTTGGGGCATTTGACAAGTTATCCTCAAGGAACACATTATTACTTTAACAATAATCAGAGCAAGTACTAAATAAAATTTTTATCTCCCACATTAACATTTCTTATATATTTTAAACCTATTCCAATACAGTTCTCAGTTCCTAGAAATGTCCATTCCACTTACGTTATTATAAAAGATTCCAGTAAGTTTAAATTTTTGCTCAAAGCATGTTAAAGTTTTGTATCCTTGCATTCCCGCTCCAGATTTTTTAAACAAGAGACTACACTTTTTGCTTTATAGATATTCTAAGCTCACTGTTGTCTTCTCCTTTTATCTGGGGGTAGTAAAAGAAAAGATTTTATTCAAATGATCCAACAATTCATTACCCTCACCATACAAATGTATCCAAAAACATAACTTTATCAAAAATAAAGTTCCTTATTAAAATGTTTCAGTAAACACATCCAGACTGTGGCATAGTCTCGAAGGTATACACTATGTCAAAATTTGTCAAATTATACACTTTAAATATATGCAGTGTATTACATCAGCTATACCTTAGTAAAGCTACTGAATAAAACGTAACATCAAAAAAGGCCACATACTGAAATATGACTAAAAGGCCTGAGATCAGACACATACACAGAAGAAAAAGACAGCCCACTCCTTAAATGCATCAGCAAGTTTATTTACAAATGCAATTGAACAGAAAGGCTCACCAGTTTCTGGAGAAGACTTCTAGTATACAAACCATGGTTATTTTTCATTAATGAAAATAAGCAGCTTTCTATTGGTAATTACTTAGCAACATTTCTGGTAAAGAAAATAGAGCTCCCTTCATCAAGCAAATAAATGGTACATTAACTGCATTTTTTAAAAATCAGAATACATAGGTAGAAGGAAGGATACAGAAAGCACATTTGGGGATAGATTTTAATGAAATTTTCCATATGGTTTTGCATTAATTTAGAATACATTACAATAAACAGAGCAAATGCAATTATGTATTTATATTAACTATTTCAAATAATGTTTAAGAACTTTTTTAAAAAAAACAATAAAATACCCTCTTCAAAACACCACTAACTAGAAAGTCAAACTAGATCATTATCTGCCTCAAAAATATTCTTAAGTTCTTATTTTTTCCCTTGTGCTCTCAAGATGCTGAATTCAACAGGTAAATACTGCACTTTTCCCCACACACAATTACCTTATAAATAAACAACAAAAATACTGGTTCTACCAAGACTACAATGCTTCTATGCAATCTAAAGAGGCAAAAAAGTTATTCTTTAAAAAAAAAAAGGCAAAAAAGACATACAACACATATTTATAGATCTACACGAGCAGCAACCACCTCTTCTTCTATCTGCAACAGTGCTTTCGTATGGAGGTTTACATCACATGGCGGTTGGCCGTCCAGCTGATCAGGCAAGGAGAGAAGAAAGAAAAGTGCTTAGATTCAGAAACGTGAATATTGCCACCTGGGATACATAGCAGTCATCACTCAGAAAGTGGCCCAGTGAGGTAGAAAGAATAACCTGTCACTCACTCTTAAGATAAAGCTAGGCAAATCTCAGTGTCTCGTCTCTGGAATTCTTTATTTGTAAAAATGGAGTAAAAATGAAAATGAACTGCGCACGATAGAAATAAATTACACTCAACTCTCTATTATTTGTCTTGGAGGAGAGAAAAGGCATGGGCAATTTTAAAATGATGATTCCAGAAATCATTTCTATTTGGCTTTGGAAATCGATGAGAGAGAGAAAAACACACGCACATACACACACCCCCACCAGTACATGCCCAGCCTTGACTTTCTCCAACCTCAGTGCCAGCATCCAGGAAAGGACTGGACAGCTGCAGCAGGAAGGCTCAGAACCCACCGACAGACAAAAGAGAGTTGACTGGGCTTAAACCATTTCCAAAGCACTCTTCACATAGGGGCCATATAAATACCTCAGAGTTCAAAAGCAAATGGTTTTGCTGATACCACTTGTAACACCCTTTCACAATAAGGAAGAAACACACGTTACCAGCATCAAGGTTTAAAATATAAACAGCAGTAAAGGTTGTCTTGCTGTAGCTATACACAACACACACCCTAGTTATGCTAGCCTGCCTTTTATAACACACAAACACATGCTTAGATGCAAAGTAGCATTTGAAGTTTTTTGAAAAACTCTTTTCCAAAAATGACACTGAAACACCATAGTTAATACTTTCCTATTAAAATTATATATTGACATATTATATATTAACATAAAGCACAGACTGACTTATTTTGTATTACATAGAACAATATTTTTTAAAGTTGGTCATATTCTAAATCACATAATCAAAGCCCATTGTTAAATAATAGAAGTAAGTTGATGAGAGACCAATCTTTAGTCAAGAAACAGATTATAGCCTAAATAGAAAATTCATTGAAGTGTTTTGGTTTCTTTGTCTTCTTGAGTCATTAAGGGTCTCTGAGGACCCTGGGAAGATGATACAAGACACCACCCTGACTCTCGGACTCTGTTCCTCTCCATTCCTTGGCCTCACAACCCACTCCTGTGTAGCTGGAACCCTGAGCAGTGGCCCATTCACTATACACACTCTTTGAGGGGAACACACTACAATTCTTGAAACCTGGACTCCTACGGCAGTGAACTTGGAGGGGAGCCGGCTGCAGGTTCAGGGAAATACATGGGAACCCGTGGTCTCCTTAAAAGGCAAGAAATTTTCTCTCTGATTTGCTCTCTTACATTTGAATCTGAGATAGCAGTCGTTGCAGTACAGCTGGTGGTTTCTGATTCTGACTTCAGCTCCCGAGGAAGAGCCTCCGAGGTCACACTCACAGGCAACACACTGGGGAACAAAGAAAAAGAACATCCAAAGTCAGTGAGCTCAAGAAAGCTTGGGGCACTCCTCGGGATGGGGGGGAAATGAGCAGAATGCTACTTCTAAGCTCTTAGATACATTTCAGCAAAGAAAAAAAAAAAAAGGCTGAAAGATGATTAGTAGATTAAAATCAAGCCCGCCAGATAAGATGCTAAAGAATTCATAAAGCCAATATTAAGAGCCGAGATGACCAGTCTAAATACATTCCCCCAAAATAGAAATCATTTGCTGATTGACTTAAAGAAATTTAGTTTTATCCCGCCAGAGGAATGGCAGGTAAGGCCCCCCATGAAAGAACTGGCCAGAGTGAATGAAGGCTGGGCCGTGGCACTCCACCCTGGGGTGGGTCGCTCCCAGTGTCCCTGCTGCACTAGTTTAGCAAGTGTTCCCACACAGCGCCTCACTTCAAGGCTGGATATTTCGATTCTATGTGCCCAAACCCTAATTATCTTGATTCATTCTGCTCTGCCTAGGAACAGCCCAAGCCAGCAATGTACAAGCTTAAACAAGCTGTGGTCTGTGGGCCTCCAGGATCAACAACCGGAATCTTTCTCTGGCCCAATGCAAGCTCAAGAATCAAACAGATATGTCTTTAGAGACAGAGATTACAAAACCAAACAATTAAAGCCTTAGTTCCTTCTTATGTGCAAAAACCTATCAGGTATAAACAGGCTGTGCAATTATAAAAATAGCTACAATGGTAATGGTTTTCCTTACATGTTCTTCCTACTGAAAGCTAGGCTTTCAGACCCTGTGATAATTGCATGTGTCCCTGACCTTAACAACACTAGCAGGTTATTGATATATTTCAAGTATGCCTCTGACAGCATCTTAGAGAAAGCAACTTATGTACTGTAAATTTATAGAATTCTAACAGATTAGAAATAGAAAATGCAAAAATTTTCCAGATTTAAGTTTTAAAACAAGGTTCAAGATTTGAGAACTAGGGGGAAGCAAGCAATTTGTGATTCAAATGCAGCACAGATTGACGAATACAGCACCTAGCTTGTTAGTGGCACATCTACACCCAGCGGCTCAAAGAAGCCATGCGCTCTCCAAGCAAAGCTTTACAGGCCTGCAAGCTGTTTGTCTCAGTCTCACCTTAAAACAATGCAAATGATAACAAAGACCCAGGGACTCGATGATCATGGCGGCTCCTTTGCCCAGAATGTTATTGCAGTAGGAGCATATGCGCTTCCCACTGACTGACCTAGATGCAGAACAAGAATGGAATGGAGGCTTTCACCTGGGCAGCTCAAGATTCTTCTTTAAAAGTCACACTCTGCTATTAACATTGATAATAATTTAAGAAAAGCTCTATACACATATCTGTGGGAGAATAACTTTTTACCAGCCAACGAAAGAATGCCTTGATTATACTCTAACCTTGAACCATCTCCATGGCAGCTCTGAGACCCTTGGCACCGATTCACATAAATGAGCAATTTCAGTGTAATTAGTCCATCCTGCAATTTCTGATACTATCCTCCTTTGATCACATCTGTACTCAGCCATAGCTGCCCCTCATCTCATCCACCTACATCTTCTTGCCAGTTAAACCAAAGCACACAATGTGGATCATGTCCTCCTACCCCCTCAGAACACCAAAAGGGTGGCCCCAACTTTCTTCGAGAGGCTTTGCAAGTCCTCTGTGACCTATTTTTCTCAGCCTTAGTTTTCACCCTCTTTCTTGGTCCCCCAGTTTTCTAGTTACAGAGAAATGTCAGTGCTTTCCTGACTGTGCCTCTGGCTTAGAGGATTGTCTCTGCAGGGAAGGAAACGAAAAGTACCTGACGGCTGCCATGGACAGAGGGAAGGAGGATTTCTACTCCACTTTTGTATACAGGTCTTTTCTCCTCTCCCGGTTGGTAAGGCGGCACCCGTTCTTCCACGCCTCTGCACCCCCACAGAATGAGCACAGCGCTTAAGAGGGCACCTCCTAGATCAGGACCTTCTTAGGTCACAAAAGCCCTCAGTCCATCCCTCTGCTCTCCCAGAATGGGTCTCTCAGTCAGTAAACGGGTCCCCCTCCTCTAGCTTCCTCTCATCCTATAGACTGCACCTCCCCACGGTACCCAAATTTACCCTAAATCTTCACCTCCGTTCTCTCGATTCAAACTCATTGATACACACTTTATATCCTGGTACGTGTAAAATTATTTTGGATTTATATAAAACATGTTTTCTTATGAAAGTCTCTTATCTGATAGCTTTAAAAAGTCTCAATATTAATCAATGTGTTTCTACTTTGAAGTATCCCATTTGTGACGGAAAGGAGTACATGCCAACAGCACTCTTTTGGGGTGAGGAGAGCCGCACTGCCCGATGTACTTACATGAGGCATGAAAGATCTGTGGAGAAGCTACCCAGACCTAAAAACCCAAGCAGGGCTGATACCTGAGCTTCACTCCATATGAAAAAAAAAAACAAAAAAAAAACACCCTATCATAACATATACACTTCCCACACCATATGCCCTAGCAAATTCAGCTGATGTAGCCTGAACAAAATGTGGGCAAACAGAACGCCCAAGCAATGATTTTGGCAATCAAAAACCCCAAAAGCAAGATATATCCGACTTCACATTTTTTTAATCCAGCTAGTTCGAAGTCCCCCAGATGATGGAGCATGCCCGGAAAAGCACTGTAATGCTCTTCTTTTACACTCAGTTCCTTGAGTTTGTATGACACTGTCATGAAAATAGCTATTTGACAATACTGCTTCCACTCAGAAATTTGAGAAGCATTTGTGAGCTGCTGTATGTTTTCATGATTCCACACCGAGAAGTAGTCAGGCACGTCTTACATCCAAGACACTGACCACAAGCACAGGCAAATGAGACGGTGGCAACAAGTAGACACCTTCAGTCTCCAGTGGCTTCACAAGACATCCAGAAATGCTCTTAGAGTTGCATGGAAAGGTATTAAGCAAGCTTTCATTGATTTCATACTAGAATACCAAATCTGACACCTTTGAAAGGGCTTCTTTTTCTTTTTCATTGGAAAACTTGGACAGGATTTGGGGGATATTTTAATGAAAAAATACCCAAGAGACTAAGAGAAGAAAGAGAAACGGCAAGGGCCTCACCTGTTGCGCAGCTGAGAGCCTGACTGTGAAGTTGAAGGGGAATGGCTTCTCGGGGTGGGGGACTGTGTGGTGGCCACACCTGTGGTGGAGGTCTTCACAGGGCCGGCTGAAGGCGGGGGCACGCTGGAGGAGGGGTTCCGCATGTAGGCGCGGTTTGATGTGGACACCAGCTGAGGTGGTGGGCGACTAAAGTCTTGCACGGAGGAAGAGGCATAGAATCCTGTGGGCTGATTGAGCCAAGGGGGCTGTCTCCAAGAATTGGACCGAGGGGAGTCCAGGTTATCTAAAGATTCGCCTCTGAAACACAAAAAAGACTCGTCCAAATAATGTGATATGTTCAACTAGAAATCTGTTTAATTCATCATTCCATTCATTAAAAATCCATTTTATATATTTTGTATGTGGGTATTATCTCAGTATTCTAGTTACATATACAGATGTTCCTTGATGTATGATGATGGGGTTATGTCTCAATAAACCCATCATAAGTTGAAAATATTGTAAGTCAAAAATGCTTTTATTTCACCTAAACCACCATACGTCGTAACTAAGCCTAATCCACCTCAGTCATGCTCAGAACACTTACCTTAGCCTACAGTTGGGCAAAATCAAGGAACACAAAGCCCATTTTACAATAAAGTATCAAGTATACAATTTACTGAATATCATACTGGAAGTAAACAACCGACTGGTCATATGGGTACTCAAGGTATAGTTTCTACAAACGCTTATCACTTTCACATCATTGTAAAGTCAAAAATCTTAAGTCAAACCACTGAAAGTTGAGGACCACCTGTAAAATTACCTTTAACAAGTAAAACTGATTTTCATCATCAGTGGCATCAGGTTTCATAGTCAATCAACCTTCTTTTTTAAAATCTGTTTTCTTTCCAACTTTTATTTTAGGTTTAGGGGATACACGTGCAGGTTTGTTATGTGGGTCAATTAAGTGTCATGGTGGTTTGGTGTACTGATTATTTTATCACCCAGGTAATATGCGGACTCCCAGAGAGGTGGTTTTTCAATCCTCAACCTCCCACCCTCCACTCTCAAGTTGGCCCTGGTGTCTACTGTTTCCTTCATTGTGTCCATATGTACTCAATGTTTAGCTCCCACTTTCAAGTGAGAACACCTTTGTTTATTTTTATTTACTTGGGGCTCAGGTAAAACAATAAATACCAACCACCAAAGAAAGAAATATAATAAGAAAAATATTTTTAAAATAAGAGCTAATATTCTACTAAGTCTAAGAAGATTGACACTCTTTAAATCTTCAACAGTTTAGACAGCAAATATAAAGTCTTTTAAAAATTCAAAGAAATACATTATTTAAGAGCTTAAATATGACAAGCATTAGGTTAGATACTTTCACAAAAATATTAACATTATTGAATCTTCACGACACTAAGATTTTTTTTAATCTCATAGAAGTGAGCTTGTCATAGGAAGAGCCAGTTGGTGGTGGAACTGGCTTTCAAACCCAAGTTCTCTAAAACAACCCAGATCATGCCTCCTGTGAAGATCTCATTTATGTAGCACCTGAACCCCTAAATTTAGCAGCTGTTTAATGTCCACATTATAAAAGCATTTATCATCACTTCCCTTAAAGTACATATGCTTTTAAAGATTTAGCTCCCAAATGGATTTAAATACAACTTTTGCAAAATCTCTCTTAAAATTTGTGTACTAACATTAGTACTACCTACAAAAATGAACTCAAAATTATAAGAATTCGTCTACCTGGTCAAATTTAATTTTATTGCTTTCAAAACTTTTTCTTATCCCAAGCTTGAAATTTTTCTTTTAAATTTTAACATTATAAAAATGATACATTATCATAAGGAGAAAGACTGAAGCTGCAGAGAAACACATCTGAGGGAGAAGAAAAGTCCTTCCTCTCCTGACTCACCTGCCCTAACCCGCAGAGGTAACCACCATTAAATGTGTGTTGTTCCAGACCTTTTCTCACATATGCAAGCACATATTTATATACACATATAAATTTACATATGTAAGTATAGATGTGTCTATATACATATGTAATGTGTTTGTGTTTAACAGTCTTAAACAAATGGATTATTCCACAACAGTTTTCAGTAACTTCATTTCCATTTATTATGTATTATCTTAGAACTATCGTCATTCTGCTCATATGATAGACTGTACTTCAGTGGCCTCCAGTGAACCATACCTTTTGGTATCCACGCCCTTGTGTAGTCTCCTCCCACTGACTCTGGGGTTAGTTACATGACTAATTTGGCCAATGGGGCATCAGCAAACATGATGCACATGGCAGCTTGATAAGCACTTGCTTATTAAGGCATTGCCTTGGTGCGAGCTTTTCCTCTTTGAATCCAGGTCCCATGCCATGGGATAGCCCAAAAAACTGTGTGGAGAGGCCTACATGCAGAACACAGGCCCCTCAACTAGTAGCTCTGGCCAAGCTCTCAAGGAAGCCTCTACAGCTACAGGGACAGCAAATTACAGCCTACTGCCAAGATAGACACAGTTCACGAGCTGAGACTATTTTTCACATTTTCGAAGAGTCTTTAAAAAAAAAAAAAAAGAATATGCGACAGAAATCTATGTGACCTGCAAACCCTAAATTATTTACTATCTGGTCCTTATACATAAAGACTTACCAGTCCCTGCTGTAAATGACTACAGCTGCTCAAGTGTCCCAGCCAATATCATGCAAATAACTGCCCAGTCAATCGTCAGGACTGTGAGAGATTATGAGTTATTGTCTTAGTTCACTAAATTTGGAGGTGGCATATTATGTAGCAACACTTTTCTTTCATTCTTCAATAGTCATGCAGTGTTCCATCTTATCAGTATGCCACTGTTTATCGAATAACTACTGAATATCTCCTTACTAGCAGACACTGGTTTTCTTTTGCCATTAATGAATAATGTGTAAGTGTACATTCTTGAATATATCTTCGCATATTTATCCAAATATATCCAGAAGATAGAGTGCTAGAAACTACATTGCTCAGAGGGTCAGATATATAAACTTTTGCTTAATACATACTGAAAACCTGTCCAACCAAGTGGAAAGAAGAATTCCTATTTCCATATACAATTGTCAATACTAAATTTAATCAATTTTAACTCTTTACAAATCCAGTGAACAAAAGAGATACATTATTGTTTTAGGACTACTGTTGATCTTTTACGTTTATTGGCTTTGTGTTTCTTTTTCCCATGACCTGTCTTGTTCATATCCCTTTGTCTATTTATTTTATTTATTTGTTTGTTTTTTTGAGACAGAGTCTCTTGCTCCGTCATCCAGGCTGGAGTACAGTGGCGTGATCTCACGGGTTCCAGTGATTCTCCTGCCTCAGCCTCCCAGGTAGCTGGGATTACAGGCACACATCCATTTTTTATAGAGTTGGTAGGGATAATTTTCTGATTTTTACAAAGTTATTAATGTACTGACATAATTAGCTCTTTGTCTGTGATACGTTACAAATAAATTCCCCAGTCTGTTTGTCAGCTAAGAAAATACTGAATCAGAGCAGCTGCATTCATTTACCCAGGATACATCTTTTAAAATGTTCCTGCACTCATTTCCAATTAATATCTATATCTTTATCTCCTTAAAGTTATAAAAATTAGGTTTATCATTTTGTGAAGCCAATTATCATGATTCCAATCTAATCATCATCTCATTAGAAATATAAAAATATGAAACTTCTGTTTGTTGAAGTTCAGCAGCCAAGAAAGTTCTAAGAGCAGTGTGCGTTATTTAAGCATCTGAACCTCCCTTCAGAACGCCCCGTCCAGATTTCCATCCTACTAACCATGTGATTCTGTCAGTGTCTTTCCTGCTTGAGCCATAGTTTCCTCATATTAAAAAAAAAAAAAAAAAGAAAACACTGGAATTATTATCCCTACCTCAATATGTTTTCCTCAGATTAGATGAGGTCATGTAAACCGAGCAACTGGCTGTCTAACACACAATAGTGCCCCAGAGCATTCGCTCTACGTTCCTTTCATCTCTTCTGCCCAAAGCACCAGCATGTCTACAAATTAAATATCTGCCTCACAGTAAAGACAAGAAAACAACTCCTAAGATGTCTCGCACCTTCTCATGATCCCAGGAAGACTAACAGGCTCTTTGTTGACACTGGCACTGCGCTGTCGGATCCAGCTGTTGTCATTGTGAAGGGGTGTTCTCTTCCTCATTTCCTGAAGGATTTGCTGCCTCTCCAACTCTGCTCCTGATGGTACTTGCTCTTTCTTGGAACTCCTCTGTGAAGAGGTCGTGTTCCCAATTCGGTCTAAATATTTATTGCTTCCTAAATTAAAACAAGTCAAAGGCTTTGGGATTAGCACATTTTAAAAGTGACAGTGATGATTGACATCACTAATGATCAGGGGAATGCAAATCAAAACCATAATATGATACCACCTCACTCCTGCAAGAATGGCCATAATCAACAACTCAAAAAATAATAGACAATGGTGTGAATGCAGTGAAAAGGGAGCACTCCTAAACTGCTGGTAGGAATGTAAACTAGTACAACCACTATGGAAAATAGTGTGTAGCTTCCTTAAAGAACTATAAGTAGATCTACCATTTGATCCAGCAATCCCACTACTGGGTATCCACCCAGGAGGAAAAGATGTCATTATACGAAAAAGACACTTGCTCACCCATGTTTATAGCAGCACAATTCGCAACGCAAAAATGTGGAACCAACCCAAATGCCCATCAATCAATGACTGGATAAAGAGAATGTTATATATATATAATAATGTGTGTGTGTATATATATATATACACACACACACATATATACACATATATATGGCATATACACGCACACACATATATATGAGACACGGAATACTACTCAGCCATAAAAAGGAATGAATTAATGGCATTTGCAGCAAGCTGGATGAGATTGGAGACAATTATTCTAAGTGAAGTAACTCAGGAATGGAAAACCAAACGTCGTATGTTCTCACTTCTAAGTGGGAGCTAGGCTATGGGGATGCAAAAGCATAAAAATGACACAATGGGCCAGATGTGGTGGCTCACGCCTGAAATCCCAGCACTTTGGGAGGCCGAGGCAGGTGGATCACAAGGTCGGGAGATCGAGACCATCCTGGCTAACACGGTGAAACCCCGTCTCTATTAAAAATACAGAAAATTAGCCAGGCATGGTGGCAGGCGCCTGTAGTCCCAGCTACTCGGGAGGCTGAGGCAGGAGAATGGTGTGAACCCGGGAGGCAGAACTTGCAGTGAGCCGAGTTCGCACCACTGCACTCCACCCTGAGCGACAAAGCGAGACTCTGTCTCAAAAAAAAAATAAATAAAAAATAAAAATAACACAGTGGATTTTGTGGACTCAGTGGGAAAGGGTTGGAAGGGGGTGAGGGATAAAAGACTACAAATTCAGCTCAGTGTATACTTCTCGAGAGATGGGTGTACCAAAATCTCACAAATCACCACTAAAGAACTTACTCATGTAACCAAATACCACCTGTTCCCCCAAAAACCTATGGAAATAAAAAATTTTTTAAATAAAAAATACAAATACAAAATGAGAGAGAGAGAGAGATGGAGTTGATGTAACAAAAAAAAAAAGTGTATTTGAAATTGCAGCCTCGATAAATAAATAAATAAATAAATAAATAAATAAATAAATAAATAATTTTAAAGTGACGGGATAAACCGCCATGGCAGCGCAGCTTAAAATGTGACTTTGTGCACGTGTGCTAACATTGTCAATTCTCAATGAGGGTACTTCATGAGAACATAAAGTAACTGCCTCCTATTCCAGAAAGTCCAGTTCCACAGTCAGAGCCACACCAGAGAACGCACTTGGGAAAACGAAAAAGGCTGTCCAAAAAGGCAACAATCAGTACTGGTTTCAGTATTACTCAGTTACGAAGTGCTCATCTAGAAATAGTTTTTCTTCCACTCATCCGTTCCTAAATTAAATCAATCAAGAACATGCTCAAACGTTTGCTGTAACAACTCTAAAAGGAAATGGAGTTTTCTTCTCTCAAAAAATGTATACTCCCCTGGGGAGAGAGGACATAAATGCACATATCTCTGGCTAACATGACCCGAGTGTGCACGGTATAAGTTACAACCAAAATTGTAAGAATATGAGCACATTCAATCATCGAAATGGCTTTTGTGAACAGGAAAAATACTCAAGCAATTCAAATAATCATCTATAAATGTTATTAGACTTGCTTCTACTCTAAGAAACTGACAGAACTATAATTCGAATGTTGAATTTATTCGTGACAAGTAAGTCAGGTTTTATCCTAAGGACTTTGTCTCTTGGATTTGGCGATTAGTTTCTGATTGGGGTAAAACACCCACAACTTTGACATATCATTCCTGCCTTAATCTGGATTCGGAAATCTCATCTAAGGATTTATTTTCTTTCTTTCTCCACATTTATTGCTACTGCCATTCTTTCAAAATGTATTGTTTGTCTATGCCTTGGTTCATCTTCCAGTAAGCAATGAGCAAGACCAAAGGTTTCTCATACAACTATATTTACATTTGTGTACATACAAAGCTTATCAATTGGGTCAGACTTTAAATATATGTTGCTTTTTTTTTTTTTTTTTTTTTTCTTTTTTGACAGAGTCTGCTCTGTCGCCCAGGCTGGAGTGCAGTGGCATGATCTCGGCTCACTGCAACCTCCGCCTCCCGGGTTCAAGCGATTCTCCTGCCTCAGCCTCCTGAGTAGTTAGGACTACAGGCATGTGCCACCACGCATGGCTAATTTTTGCATTTTTAGTAGAGTCAGGGTTTCACCATGTTGGTCAGGCTGGCTGGGATTACAGACGTGAGCCACTGTGCCTGGCCTCTTTTTAAAGTGTTGTTTTGGTATAAGCAAGTTTTTAAATCAAATATTTAATAACTTCCACTGCCTGCTATCCCAGAGCTTGCAATGAGTTAATGAAGGGGGGAAAACACACATACAAAATAATCCGATTAATGACACAAGCCACAAATATTAACAAGATTATTCTGGAGATTCAGTTTTGGTTACTGAAAGGTCTTGTGTTTACGTTCAGGAGACAGAATATAATCACTGCAGGTTAAAAATATTTCATGGAATACCGAAGTACTTAAACTATAATTTTAATGGTGGCTAAAGGCAAGTTCAGGGAGAATAAATGGAAAATACAAATAGGGAAAGGTAAGACCCGAGGAACCAGATCAGAAAGTATGTGACAAATTGGGAACTGAGAAAGATGATAATGTGGTTATAGTTAAAGACCCCTTAAGGGAAAAATAGCAAAATTGGCTGGAAAGTTAAACTAGAACCAGATAACGAAGGTCCTAGCTGCTCAAAGAAAGGGATAATCATAGAACTGTGAATTCCAATAAAAACTGTAAGTTCTATAAGCTTTAACCAGAGGTCACAAACTAGCTGCCACCAGGCTATTTGGCCTGTAGATAGGTTGTTTTGCTCATAGAGTATTTTAGTTTTTTAAAAAGATCTCTTGTCAGCACATAAAAGATAACACATGAAAACAATTTTTTTTTTTTCACTTTTCTGTTACAACAGGAAGAGTAGGCAATCAGAGGCTTGCCTTCTCCAGCATGGCAATGATGGGCTGGAGCTGGGCAGTGGCTATCCACCTTGATGGGCATGTTGACTTCAGCCCCACCTGGACCTTCATTCATTCATGTAGATGACCAGCCACCTGCTTACACAAATCCTGATATGCAAACCCTGCTTAAAATGGTAATTACCACTTAGGGTTTTTTTTCATAGTGACATAATTTCTGCTATATGCATTCTTCAGAAACATATTTTATAATACCAACAATGTCAAGTCCAAATTGTTTTTGTATAATTAGTGAAATCATAATTTTTGATTTTTTGACATTTTGGCATTTACATGCATAAATCAAATTAGTATGCAATTTTTAAGTCCTCCAGTATTTCGTAGAAATCTTTTCTGTACTGTTTCTTTAGCTGCAAAATAAAATCCACTATACATAGCTGCATCAGCATCGCTTTGCAAAATTCCCACATATTTCATTAGCAATTTAAAAACCATTTCAATCTCCCAGTATTTTTTCACTGTAATATAAAGCCAAAAATAAACACAAGATAGTTGTTTTGCTGTTTTTATATACAGAGGTTAAAATACTAAGTATTTTAATTAAATAGTCTTAATGAATCTGAAATATCTGGACCTTAAAAATACTTCTCCTAACATGATAGCACAAATAAGCAACTGTGAAGAAGGAGTTTGGGGGGAAAAATCGCATTTACCATTTTTATTTGTGGAGTAATCATCCAGTTCAGTAGTAGATCTGGATTTATTCCTAAAACACAGAACACAATATATTAAATATGTCTCATTAATAACCTCTTTTATATTTATGAAGTAAAAACACCAAAGATATTGCTTTTTAAAGCAGTTGATTTATTTTGTATGTCTGCTGAGAGCAATTACTTTTAAACCAAGAAATTTTTCATCTTTCACAAACTCACAGAAAACCTTGACATCCCTAAAAAAGAGAAGAGTGAAATGCTGGAAATAGATACAAACACGTGACAGTACTTCTCCAGTTTGTATGATGATGAAGACTATAATTTATTGATCAATTGTTGTCAACGTTCGCCCTGGTCCAGATCTCAATCTTACCAGGCTTACAAAGCATCTGCCATCAGATCACCTACAGTCAGTCCGTCCCACCTCCTCCACACTGCCCAGGGTTATAATGTCAACTTCTTGGGCATTAGGGTGCCACTGACTACTGTGGAACATTAATTTACCAAATGCCATCTTAGTGTTCCAAAGAGGTACTAAAGCATACAGCACAGTCAACTTCTGGAAACGCCTTAACTTTGTACCAATAAAACTTAGGTGTATAAATCAACACATGCTAATCTCATTCCCATTCTGCTAGACACACTGAACTTTGAAAATAATAGTGGTAGCTGGGCATGGTGGCTCGCTCCTGTAATCCCAGCACTTTGGGAGGCCGAGACAGGCGAATCACTTGAGGTTAGGAGTTTGAAGCCAGCCTGGCCAACATGGTGAAACCTCATCTCTACAAAAATACAAAAACTAGCAGGACGTGGTGGCGTGCACCTGTAGTCTCAGTTACTTGGGAGGCTGAAGTGGGAGAATCACTTGAACCCAGGAGACGGAGGTTGCATTGAGCTGAGATTGCGTCACTGCACTCCAGCCTGTGTGACAACGTGAGACTCAGTCTCAAAAAAAAAAAAAGAAACGAAAAAGAGAGTAGCAGTAATAACAATGTATAATATACATTATAAAATAAGATGTATTATTACACTTATGTACATATATGTACATATTACATAGGTATAAATCCAATAATCTATAATACATAATGTATCATAAGTGGTAGACAGCTGTACTTGTGAATAATTTCACTTGTATCCACATAGAAGAAAACATTTACTACCGGATGTCTAGCCACACTCCTCGATGCCTCTAGGGCATGCTTTATCTGGACTGCCTGCAGGTATTCATATTTTTCCAGCTTCCTTAAGTTTCCTTTCTCTGCATTTTAGTTATTTTCCCCAAGGTCATGAGCTATATAAATAAAGCTTTTGTAAATATGTAAGTAAATCTATAACTTTTAAAAGGAGATAAACACTTTAATGATTTACAGTTACCCAGAGAGATTATAAATAAGGTCATCTATCACCAGATTTTCCTTTAGCTTATTGTCAGCCCATTACTACCTGCTTGTCCCTTTCCTTTTCCCCTTCTATTCTGAGCCCTGTTCAGTTATCCTGGCTGCTTGTAGATACAAGTCTTTCCTTATATCTAATAAATAAGACAAAAGGAGACATTTCAGCTCTGAAAACACAAGGTAATGGCCCTCCCCTTGATATTGGTTTGACAGACTGTTTAGAAGCCCTCAGTGATTTCAAAACTGCAAAACATTTTAAAAATTACTTTAAAACATTAAAACAATATTTTAGGAAATTTTAAGATACATATAACTTTCCAGATATCTTGAATTTTATCTTCATTCCCCAAAACTGACCAGTAGTTCTAACCAAACTGCCTAAGAGAAAGGTCACTATTCCCATTTCAGATGTCCCTTTTGGGAGTAATGTTAAGCCATTATTCATAACCTTTTTAAAATGAAGATTACGTTGGATTACAGAAAATGGACACAGTTCTTTCCCAGCCATGCCCATTCCCCTTGCAATGTGATTCCTGCCATAAAGAAGCAGTGTTCTTCTCTTCTCCATGATCTGTGACTGTATGGAGTAATGTTAAGCCATTATTCACAACCTTTATAAAATGAAGATTACGCTGGATTACAGAAAATTGACATAGTTCTTTCCCAGCCATGTCCATTCCCCTTGCAATGTGATTCCTGCCATAAAGAGGCAGTGTTCTTCTCTCCTCTATGAGCTGTGACTGTGACTTTAGACAACTTAAACCTCAAGATGCCTTGCAGATTTCCTCTTTTTAATTCCCTTTCCCCGCCTCACCACCACGTACACATAAGACATCCCTGGCTGGGTGGACGTTGAAAGATATATGACCCAGTTGTTCTCACTGCCCCAGCTGACCCCAGCCAAACCCCAAAAGCAGAGCTACCTAGTTAATAGGTAGCAGATATATGAGCGAGCCCAGTCAACTAAAAGGCTGCCCAACTGAGATCAGCCTAAAATGCTGACCCATAAAATCATAAGCTAATTCATTAAGTTCACGAGTAGTTGTTACACAGCAAAAGTTAACTGATACAAAGATCAACCAGCAATTCCTCTTTATATCCCACAAATGACAAAGGGCTAAAGTAGTTCTACAAATCATCGATGCAAGCCCTGGAATATTATATGAAGCCAATGATCATCAATTAAATTACAATAACATGCTCTACATACCTGTCATTAGGAAGAAAACCTGAAGATGCTTCTTCTCTCTTTGGTATATCATAGGAATCAATAGGCCTAAAAGATAGAAAACGATTTTGTAGTCAAAATATTAGACTTTAAGCCCTTCCCTGAGTTTAAGAAAAGGGTATCAAAATAATGTCATTCTAGCCTCTTTATGCAAATGGTCTTTGGGTTAAAAACTAAACATACAAAGGTATTTCAATGAATAACCACAGAAAATAGATCCCCTATTGCCAACAGACATTTGCAAGCCATTCATTCACTCATTCATTCTACAAATACATATTAAGTGCCCACCATATTCCAGTACCACTCCAAGAATGGGCTACAGAAGTACACAAAACAAACTTACTGACTTTATAGCACTTACATCTTACTGCAGCAGGCAGGCCAACAGATAAACAAATAAATGCATAATATAAAATAAGTTAAGAGTACACAGAGAAGGACTGAGAAGGGGCCTGTATTTTAAATCGAGTATTCTAGAAAGTCCAAGGAGGTGATGTGTGAGCAGAGACTAGAAGAAAATGAGAACACAAGACACACAAACATTCAATGACTTCTCCAAGCAGACGGACTAGAAAATACACAAGTCCTTGGGTATTTTCAAGGAAGAAACAGGAGGCCAGTGTGGCTGGAATAGAGTGGGTAAGGGGAAGAGTGGAGGTACTACAAGGTAATGTAGCTCATGGCAGCCTTCTAGGCCTTGGCAAGGATGCTGGATGGGGTTCTGATGTGACAGGAATTGACTTGGAGGGTTCTGGGTGGGGAAGCAAGATGACATGGCAGGGTTTATGATTTAAAGGTTCTTTGGTGGCTTGTATTCACTTGTGTGGAGAATGGGTGGTAGGAAACAGGAAGAGCAAAGGGGGTGCCTTTGAAGTGGGGAATGGATACAGCTGAGCCAAGCTACTCTAACAGCCTCTGTGCCCTCTGGCTGTGGGGACAAACCTCCTGTACTGGTATATTCTGACTGACGTTTCCCGCTCTATCTCTGCCTGGTGCTTCTGCTCCTCCGCAGGGCGCTTCTGCTCCTCAGTCTCAGCCTGAAGCCGCTTCTGCTCTTGCTCTTCCTGAAGCTCTTGCTCCCGTTTCCTCTCTCTCTCAATAACAAGCTGATCCTGCGGCTTCTTTCCTTGGTCTTCATGAACAACTTCCTCTTGTGGCTGTCTCCTGTCCTCTTCTCCTGCTCGGGTTCCTTCCCTGTCTGAAGACTTGGACCCTTCACTCCAGGTAGCTTCCCAGGTGGCAAGAGAGGGCTCCCGTGTGGTCACAGACATGCTGTTTGAGCTTAGGACCATCAGTTCCTAGGTGACCAGTGAAAAAAGAAATCCATCTAAATCTGTTTATTTCTGTAATTTCATATAGACACATATATATTCAGTTTTAGATGCTACGAACTATAGTTGGCCCAGGACTCCACTCAAAAAAACATGTTAAGAGTTCTACCACTAAAAAAGCTACACGAGTGACTGAGATGTAACTTAGAAGAGGAAGATGCACTGAAGTTCTATTAACATAATTTGTTAATGATGTACTACAAAAACTAGGAGAAAGGCTGAAACATCCAAGCAAAATTCTAACAAATCAGAGCTCATTGTATTTTTCAAAGAGCTACATAGGTGAACATATGGTCAAAGGTGGAGAAAAATGAAGTGTCTCCTGCTTCTCAGCTAATCTCACCAACAAGGTAAAGAGAAGAAAAACTATACAGGCATGTTCTAACACTACCTCATCCAAGTACTTGGAATTCTCTCTCTCTGCCTCCTGTTTGGCCCTTTGCCACTCTTCTCTCAGTTTCTCCTGCTCACGTTGATATTTTTCCTATAAGAAAATATGACACACATTAATACAATAGATTAACTCTTCACATTAGGAATCTTCTTTATTAACACTTCTATGATCTCTAAACCTTCAACCTCAAACCTTTAAAGACCATGATTTTATTTTCACAAGCCAATCAGATTTTAGTCCCTATAGTAGAAAAGAGCATATATTGAATTAAAAATGTGGATGCTGGGGTAAAAATGTAGACACTGAGAATTAAACCCCCATCCACCCTTTACCATGGCTGTAATTCATTAAAGACTCTAGCAAACTGTAAGGGGGTGCTGAATTACTCTGCAATGGACCTAGCAACAGTTTATGGGAACCAAGTCATCACAAAGTCCTTGCACTTCACACCTGCTAAGTGAGTGCCCTTCATACTCTACAAAAACACACAAGGGGGTTAATAAGTAATGATTTTTAAAAGATGACTCTGGAAATCTTCAAAATGGAAAAGTAATTGTTTTATGGAAAATGTACTACAGACAAAAATATTTGTTGTTGTGAAACTGTTGAGTTTAAAATTAGTTTCTCAATACTGGTTGACCCAGACTGGAGAAAAAGCCGTGAAATCCAACCTAGTTCCTACCCATCCACGTGAGCCAGAGCTACCTGCAGTAGGCGGTCCTGCTCCTTCTGCCACCTCTCCTGCCGCTTCCGCTCCTCCTCTTGATCCCACACCCAGCGACTCGGGGCACTGATGGTTGGAACTGGAAGCTAACCAGTTATCAGAGAAGAGATGCAAATAGAGAACATAACTTCATTAAGTCATCTACTGAACCACTTTTGCACACATAAATTATTCATATCACAGTTTGCTTAAACTGTACCAAGGGAGAGCTGGCTTGGCTCTGAATTTTAAAATAAGTTTTTCAACTTGGAAGGATAACTCTCTGATAAATTCTTATGCAACTTAAAATCATGGTAAGCACGCTACTGTGTACTAATTCAGTCCCACCAAGTTCGCCTTATTCAAAATGACAAATGAATGCTACTTACATCAGGAACCACCGAATCAGAGCTTCCTGTGTTGCAGCACATGGGCAAGGAAGAAAAATATACAATGTAAGTCTTCATTTCTATGAAATAATTCCTTTCAGAAACTTCTATCATTAGCTGTCTCTATGCCAGTATACTAAGTGACAATGTTTTTTTAAACAATAGTCAGTAAATCCTTTTTTCTCCAGGTGTAACAGTTCCATCTGTTACTCATGTTTCAAATTCAAAGTCAATAAAAGGAAGATATAGATGCCAAAATAAACCCTAGCTGTAGGTATTAGAGTAGGATCAATGGATAGTTCTGAAGAAACCTCAGAGTTCTTTTACTAATAAATTGGACAGCATCTCATAGTTTTGCCTAACAGGCCAAAAAAAAAAAAAAGGAATTTCAAATGTTACATCTACCAAATCCCAATTTTTTACTTGCCACTACTCAATTACAACATGACAGCTGCAAGTCACATTTTTCAAGTCTTCTTACTAATGAGCCACTTTCATAAGCAAGTCACCGCAACAAACATGTTCAAGAAACATTTCCTTTTTCTACTCCTATTATTTGAAACACACGTATTCAAACTTCATATGTAAACTTATGGGTACAGTCTTATTATTTTTATTCTTAGGGGACCTACATAAGTATACCTTTACTAGAACAATGATTATTTAAAAAGTAAAACTTCAGAAAATACACTCTTATACAGTACTTTTAAACGTTCTTAAAACCTCAGCTGTCAAATTATTCACATACAATTTTTTACAGAAAATTGCTTTGAAACCTAGAAAAATATTCTTCCCTACAATAGCCTGTTGAAGAAAAATGGGAGAAAATTAGAACAGAGAAGGAAAAGGAATTGCTTTATTTTAGCCAGTTTTAGGAAGGAGTATCATACTGTTTCAATTAAATAGCCATAGAAAAAAATTGGAATTTTATTTTAAAATATAAATCAAAAACACTAAGGATACTGACACAAATAGACTTGCATAGTTGGTAAGGTATTTCTGTTTATGGTCAAAAACAGACCTTCATCCAAAGGAAGGACATTAGGTGATTAACACAAAATACACAAACCCAGTAAGCACTGTGTTATAAGGCACATTTGTAAACATGTTAATAATCTTAAAAGTAAGAAACAGTAACATTTTAGATGGCAACAGCACAATATCCTTTGACCACTGCATCTCAAATGTTGACTATTACTTTTAAGTTCTTAGTAGCAAAACAGAGCTTGAACAGCATTCATGTGACAGAGCATTAGGCAAACGTGGCACAGGAGCAAATGTCACATGCACAGCACATTGTGAGGCCCTGCCCAAGTACACCAACACGGAGAATCTCAAAATGCACGTTTTCAGATGCAACCAAAATGTATTTACTTTGAATTTACTTCAAAGTCAACAGAGCAGTCAAATCAACACTCCAAAGCCACCATACCATAGCAAAAATAACTCTTCTTTATTAAGAGTGTTTTCCACAACCAAAAACAAGTCAGAGTTTTTAAAAACTTGGCCAATTGCATGTTGGTGTAATCTAATATTATACAATTTGTAGGAAGCAGTAAGGCTTAAATGAAATTCCTCATTTCTTACTGTTATCCAGTGGAAACAAGTGTGTGTTTAAGAGCATCTACCCCTCTTTTTTTTTTTTTTTACAAAGTTAAAAAAAAAAAAGTAAAACCTTTATAGAGGTATACAAAGGACACACAGAGACCCATTACCACAGAGGTAGACCCATGAACTGTAAGAAAAGCCTGATGACCCTAGGGAAAGAATGGAAATGGGTTATGTTGCTTGGTCATAATGACAGACAAATTGAAGAGGCTCAGTGCCCAGCACCACAGACCGTGAGGAAGAGTGGAGAGGGAGAACAATTCCATGAAAGTGCATGAATTGTTAGCTTTGTGGTTTACCTTGTTCAAAAAATTGTGATCGCCTTTTTAAGTTTTTCAAAGAAATGGATTCAGATGCTAGTTGAAAAAAAAATAAACACTATGTCATTCATTTTTATTTCTCACCACTGGTAAATCAAACGATACTTGATATAGCTTTCCAATCTGTGCAATATTATTTTAAAAGATCACAAAACTGATAGCCGTAGAAAATACAGATTATCTCAAGGCACAGGGACACACAATTTTAGTAGCCTACACTACATTCAAATTAGTAGAAGGAACAAATATTTTTATTAATAAACTTTAGCATATAGCATCAGAGTTTCACAGCTATGAAAAGCCAAGTATCATCTTCCATGCTAGATCACGCTGTTTTAGGGAAAAGGAAATTAATATTTTTTTGCTTTGGTTAAACAATCCATAATCTTGTCTACTACATGGAAAACTGTCTATAACAAACAGTTTTCACAATACTTATGAGTAAGAAGTTAAAAGTAATGGGGAAGAAAACAACAAAAAAAATGATACCCAAAGAAAGATCAAAGAAAACCAAACACTAAAGTTACAACCATCTTCTAACTAGAATTTTTTGACCTAGTTTTCAAGATCTGGTAGCTACTAATATTAAGTAAAGCAAATAGAGTTCTACCAAGAAAACAAAAGGAAAACATTCTGACTTCTCCCACAGATCTGTCACAAGACTATGGCATAAAATCTACATATGATTATTACTTGATACTAGTTAGTGCTCACTTATCTAAACAAAACCTTCCAATGACAGGGCCCATGTATAGTTCCCTAGTCATAGAAGAGCTAGATGTCTGATCAGCTATCTCACCTGATTCACTGCAGAATAGGACCTGGTGCTTTACATGTAACATCATGGAGAAAAATAAGCAAAGTTTGCTTTAAAAACTCTTTTGATAAAGAATGCAACTGAAAACAAAATATAGTCACTTCTATCTATCAGAAATGAAATACAAAGTTAAATAATTGATAAGGAAAGGGAAACTTATATATTTAGGTTGGCTTTAAGATAATGTATTATAAACAGTCAAATGTAGAGTTAAAGCCACCAAAGCACTGTGAAAACCCAGTCCCATTCTTGGCAGTCTAGGTTCACGGTAGAAGAAGTCTCATCTTCTTTGGGTTTCTTCCCCTGCCTACATGACCGGATCTATTCTTATTTTTCTGTGCCCAAGGAATAGCACACGATGTATGGTAGCTAAATTATTTCTGGATGGGCTGAAGAAGAAACATGGAGATAACTCCAAAATTTCTCTAGATATTTTGCCTTCTTTTTCATTACAAATGGATACATCTGCTAATGACTTTATTGCCACTGGCATTTCCCTCTTACAGCTAACTGCCTCCAAGGTTGTCCCTTTCACAACAAGAAGAAAGGAAACTTCATTCATAGTTCCAAGCTTAACTAAGACTCCCTTTGCCAGCATACCATAGCAAGAAAGCTGACTCGGGAAGAACCAGTCTTTCTTATTTGACTTAGGCATGCAGGCACTCAGAGTTCCGGAACACGCTGCCAAAGTTTTGTTTGCAGTGCCTGAACAATTCAGCACGGGAACTGAATGCCCTTCCACCTGGCTGCAATTGGATCTGCGTGCTAACCTTTTAGTTTCAACTTGCAGTAGACCAGTTTTTCTTTCACTCACAGATACTAATTTTTATAGCAGCAGAACTTGAGTGCTATGTCTTTTCCTGTATAATGTGAGTTATAATGGTGATATTTACCTTTTGATTCAAAAGCATTGCTTTCATCATGAATTCCATTGATTTCTTTGGATTCAATATTCTGGAAAGGGTAAAAATGCTAGTTAATATTCTCTCCAGTTGGACTTTGGACTTAAATAATGCATTTCACATTACTGAAATATATATTTTAACAAGATGAGTTTCTCGGGATATTGATGCATTCCTTACAGCCTTTTACATGTGGTAGAAACTTAAGTTTTTTCATTATATTTCAATATTTGTGGCAGAATTAATGACCAGCTGCAGGCATGGATGATTTTAAGTTTAATCAATCGTTAATTTTCCAATAAATAAAATCAGCCAGATAATCATTAGTCCATTTGGCTTATATTTATGAGTACACAAAACTGTCATATAGGATTCTCAAACATTTAAACATTTCTTAAACAATATAGTAAGATCTCCTTATTAACTAAAAGGAGTTACCTTGAGATGATAATAGCACAATCTAAGGAGTATAAGTGCATAATATTTAGTTGAAATTTAAATTTAATTATTAATTTAGATGAACAATTTGTATCATAAATAGAAACCACATTACTTCAAAGTCTATAGGAAAAAGTACTGCTTTGACACTTAAAAAATTTTCTACATTATATTTTTGATCAAATTAATGAAACTGATTATCTCTTAACCACATATGTAAGTCTACCCACCAAATTCACCTACACAAAAACTAAAAACGCTTCGTGAAGTTTTCCATTACACCCCACTATTACATTTATTTGCCAGTAAAGACTAGGGAACACATAAAGAAGTCATAGTTTATAATTTTATGTAATTGCTACTTCACGCTCACAAACATCTCAGAGGTGGGTCTAATACTGAAAGATTGGTGGAAAACACTTGCAAAACAACATTCTGGGATCTTTTGATTTTACCATTATATAACTCATGACTACTCTATGAGGAATGCCTATGATTTTCAAAAATCTATTTTACTGTATCTCTTTACTATAATTTATGTTATTCAATCATTTACATTTTACAGATAGTATCAAAATTGTACAAACGAAAGAAATTATTTTCTTCCATACACAATTCTAACAACTGCTTTGCTCCACACCAGTACTTCCTACTTCTCCAAATACTCACAGAACTCTGAAGGCTTTCGGAGAAATCGGTTGTTATAGATAGATTTGAAGATTTTTCTGAGTTGTAAATTCCAGAAGTTGCATCAATCCACTTTGTCTCAGGTGAACCTATAATTTTGGTAGCCATACTGGTGAGATTGAGGGTTTTATGCCGTATAAATGGCAGGGAAGGTTGGTCTTTGCCCCAGTCTGATTGGCACATGAAGATCAAATGAGTACACATAGATGTTGAAGTGGAAAGAATAAAGTCATTGAATGCACATATATAAAAAAAATCTACATATACAAGACAAACAAATCAGGCAGTATGTGAAATAAATCAAGAGTTTAGGGCTTTTTACCAACAGACCACCTTCCCAAAACACAAGAGTTAAATCACGTTAGTAATGAAAAAACTAGCAAATTTGCTGAATCTTTCCCATAAACCAGGACAGATATTTTATTTTGATATCATAAGTTGGTAGGTCTGTGGAGGCTTAATGCCCTCTCCCATCTAGCCTCTATAATTAAGAAACACATTAATGGAATACACATTGAAAGTTCTTTGAGAATAAACAGGAATATGACCTACCAAGCTCTCTCTCTTATACCAATATGGTTATGATGCTGCAGATAAAGTTAAATCATAGCATAGTTCTTAATACTCAGTATTATTATAAATAACTCCTGGATGCAGATACATTTGTCTTCAATTGATATTTGCATTCAATCAAACCAGTACATGAATCAGTCAATAAATACTGTAGAATTCAGTAAATTTGCTAGTGAAAAGTCCAGACAGAATATTCAAAGGAGTAGGGTTCAAGATTTGTCACGATGTAACTACAAAATACCTTTAATGCCAAAACATAAGTAAAGTGAAAAAATAAAAAGTTATTAAAGCAAATTGTTAGAACCACTTGCCAAGGGCCAGGTCCCAATTCCAAATGCCAGACATGGTGGTAACACAAACTCACCAGCCTTTCCATAGCGCCTCACATCCATCACTAGGTGTCCAGTTTCTTGAGCCTTAGCCATGGCTTCCTCCCACTCTTTTGAATCCTTATATGAAAACTTGGTGTTGTTAATAGCAATAATTTCATCATCTACTTGTAGCTGAGAAAATTCTGCTGGGCTACCTAAAAATACAAAATAAATTAATCAATTGGGGCAAAAATCCCACATGTTCTATTAGTTGCTGCTTTGAGCTTAAGAAAAATGACTCTGAATTTCAATTAACCATTTCTCTCTTTTTCAGGTGGAGAAGGGTCACTATTTTTTTAATATCAAATATCTGAGTACAACGTACAAAGCATTAGAGGTGTTTTTTGAAGTTCTATAGAATGCATCTTCATTAAAGGAAAAATGATAAACTAATGTATTCAATAAGACTTCTTTATTAACCTCCCAAGGACAAAAAATTTAAGTTACTCTTAAATTTGAAATATGAAATATACTGCATTTTAATTGAGCCTCCAAATCAGATACATTCTGGAATGGAGCAGAAGATAACACAGCTATTTAAAACTGCTTAAAATTACTCCATAACTAAAATACCATTATCTAATTAAGGCAATCTTAAGATGTAAAAGAACTAACTGGTGTTAACATGCAATTTTATATAGCTAAAATATGTAAAAAATAAAAAATAAAAGTAAAAATAAAGGAACTCCTCTTTTTAATTTTAGGCTTTGTAATGTTTTGAAGAAAGTTCCCGGGCTTGACATGGTATAGACCTGGATCGGGGAAGGGTAATCCTTTTACAGAAGTCCTGAAGCATCCTGAAGACTTCATGGGCAATAAGTATATTAGAACACTCAAAAAAAATCAACTTATTAAATAGCACATATACATTTACTACAAAGCATGACTGATCGTGGAAAGTTCTTTCTGAATCTTTACTTAAGTGCTGTTTGTTAGCATTTCCAAATATAAAGTCCAAAATGGACAAAATCTGTAAAATCACAAAGACTTTCAAAACTAAAATTAATTACTCAAGGAGAATGAACAATATGGAATTTGGAACCCCAATAATCTCAGGAAAGAGGATGTATTTTCTGGCCTTATGGTTGCATTTTTCACAGGTTTTCTTCTCCTATATCAAATACGCTAATTTCTGTGGTCCCCAACCCCACAATGAAAGATGAAAAAGGAGAAGAAAATTCAGTAGAGCTAAATATATCATTTACCTGCTTCAACTGATGCTACGAAGATCCCAGGAATATCCCATTTTATTGTAAACCCAAAGTCAAGACTCTTCCCAGGCGTCTGGTTTATGCTGATTCTCATATCGCTGAACTGATCCTGAAAACAAAACATGAAACCTGGTATCCAGTGTCTCTGGCACCCACATGGAGGAAAGTCTATCCATGAAAGGAGGGAGGCTGCACGCTAGGTATACTTGAATCATTTCATGATAAACTAGAAGCTTCATTCTTTCTTCCTTGGGTTGGTAAAACTTTCATTTATATAAATAGAACCGGGTTTATTATTTTTCTGCTAAAATAAGGAAAATCTTATTGTTATTACATGTTTTTCTTCATATTAATACTTTAAATTGGTTGGCCATGGATAAGTTTAGGTTTCTGCCCACTGTACAATTGAGTCTAACTTACAGGCCACACCATTTATTCACTGCCCAGGAATAAAGTACAGTGATTTAAATCATTTATTTGAAAAGGACCACCATACTTTTAAAAACCTACTCCCAATACTTGGCATATTTTCTGAATAACTTCAAGTGGTTCACAGACACATAATTTAGCCTCCAGTGGCATCCATCTAGGACTGGTACCACTCCCTCGTGGGCATGTGAAGTTCGGCAAGGTATTTTGCTTGCCCAAATGCCACATGAAGATTTAGTGTTAAAGGCATAGCTGCTATACATGCTGCAAAATGCAGAACTATATCACCTGTAAGGAATTACTCCCTAAGATACCAAGAGTGTCCCTATTGACACATTCTGAGCTACAGTCCATGACTTCTTCAAAATAACATCAGCTCATTAGCCCCCAAATAACCTCTTGGACTAAAGGGATAATTATTCCCATTGCTATCACTATACTACACTACAAATCCTAAATTCCAGGGAACTTAAATTATTTTCTAAACCAAATGTTTCAAGTTTTACAGTATACTATGTCTGTGCAAACCTTAATTTCTCTTGTAATTTACATATTTTGTTTTGAGGAAGCAACAAATAGATTTTAATGTGAATTTATGAGACCAGTGTTTCAGCTTTGTTTCCTAATCACAAAAAACTTAGACTTACCTGTTACGATTCTTCCTAAACCTGTTTTACTTTCCAGGAAAAGACCTACCAATTCTCCATTTTAACTTGGCAGTTAAACCTAACTCAGGAACCAACTGGGCAATTCATAAAGCTTTCTGCCTAAAGTTTTTTACCCATAAAACAAGTAGCAATATTCTGAGAAATATTAGGATAGTAAGTACTATGGTGTGGATGTGATTTGTCGCCACCAAAACTCATGTTAAATTTTAATTGCTAATGTGGTAGTGCTGGAAAGTGTTACCTTTAACAGGTGTTTGGGTCATGAAGGATCTGCCCTCATGAAGGAATGAATGCAGTCTCATGGGAGTAAGTTCTCACTCTAGCAGGACTGAATTAGTTACCACAAGAGCAGGTTGTTATAAAGTGAGGTTGCCTTGTGTTGGGTCTCTGCACACACCATTTGCCTATCTGCTTTTCCACCATGTTGTGACACAGCACATGGTGCTCACCTGAAGCCAAGCAGATGTTGGTGCCATGCTCTTGGACTTCCCAGCCACCAGAACCATGAGCCAACTAAACCTCCTCTTTTCTTTATAAATTACTCAGTCTCAGGTATTCTGTTATAGCAACATTAAATGGACTAAGTACACAAGAATTTGAAGGAAGGCACTGAATAAACAAAGGACCAAGAATTCACTACTCTATATGGACAAGCAGAAGTATTACGACATTTCACTCATTCAACCATTTGACATACATTTTTTGTTTACTCTGTATAAAAAAAACACAATACTTAGCACTTTGGGAAATAAAGATAAATTAGGGATGATTCTTGCTCTCAAAAACTAATTGTTGATTTTTCAGTGGGTATGGGATTTTTAGCTTTCAGCAGAAAGCTCTTTGTAAAGCAGTTTAAACGTGGAAATGCAGATGTAGTCATAACACTCGTTAATAACCACCTGATGAATGCCAATCTGAAGAATATAATAAAATTCTGCTAAGAATAGCAAAAACTACTGGTTGGTTCTACTCCTCAGCCAAAACCACCATACACTTAAGTTAGAGATGACTCGGTGAAAATGAGTGGTCATCTTCACCACACTTACCAAAAAAAATCTGACTTAGAGCCAATTAAAGTGCAGAATCTATTTGCTATATAAGGAAGACAAAGAGACAAATCATGGGTTACACATTCAAAACACTGATGTTTTATAGCTTGAAGAATAAAAGACAGGATGGAGTCTTAATAAACACTCTCAAACTACATAAAGAATATGTTGTGGGAGATGGCAAGTGAACATTATCCTTTTCTACCAAATATAGGATCACAGAGAATGAGCTTAAGCCCTAGAGGAAAATGTCTCACTGTTATATTAGATTGGAAATACTATCTCATGAAGGATTGTACTTACCTCAGAAATAAAGAAATCACTATTTAAACATCTTAAATATTAATAAAAGGGCAGATAACCTCCTCCTCTTTGAAAGAGTTAACAGGAAGGACAGCGTCCCTGTGGCTACAGCCAGGCAAAGTGTTGTGTCAGTCCTTGAGACACAATGCAGGCAAAGAGGAGAGGACCACATGGGCAATTACAGGTGCATATCTGTCATTAACCAGGTGACCACAGGCATGTCACTGGGCCTGGTAAAGCCTTCTCTTTCATAAAAATACTGCTTTTTAATTTTGGTTTTAAGTAGCCTACTTTCAAATCAAAGTCTTACGCAGACCACCTCTTTCCAAACCACTATACAGAAAGGATTAAAGTGGGTGGCTGTGGTTTCAAAGTAAGAGTTCCAGAGCCCCACTTGTGTAGCCTTCCCCTCATGGCAGTCTCGAGGCATCTATGTCCAATCCCCAGTTCTTATAGCAAATTATTCCTGAAACTTCTTGCAAGTGAACATATCTATAATTACATTCAAGTATAAATTGTTCAACAGTGATTTCAGGAAGGATTTCAACTTCCTTATTTTTCCTTGCAAGGTATATGCCAAGTGAGTATCCTACAAAGAATCCAAGCTTCAGAAGATAATGATGACAGAATCATCTTTGAACTGGATGGAACAGGAATACAAATTATTGGGGGAAACCTAGATTCCTGAAGACTGATAATGAACTATCCAAGTGGTTTCAGTTGTTCATGCCAGAAAAGATAAGGCAGTTGTCTACTATCATCTCAGCATATAAGATAAAAAATTTCCCTCAAATTAGGTATAACTTGAGCAGACGTATCCACTGAAAGTTCAGATTGCCCCAACAACTGTCAGACTGATGAAACAGAAGTACAAGACTCTACATTTTTAAACAAAAACATGAGGAGGTTCTGGAGTCCCAATGGTAACTCTTATTTCTGCTAAATCTGTTGAATTAAGATTTTCATGTCAACATAGATAGAATTTAATTTAAAAAAAAAAAAAAAACCAGGGCCAATCTTAACAACAAATCAAAAAGCTACACTTCTCGAATTTTTCCTATTAGACAAATGTGTTAAGGAAAGCCTACTTAGTTGATAAAGTTAACCTTAAAGTAAATCTGGACTGTAAAATCAGGAATATCAGAGGAAATCTATAATCTTTGAATCTGTGTACATATAGTTCTTTAGTGTCTTTCTTTCTGAGTCTTACTGGAATGAGAAAATGAAGTGAGTAGCCCTCAAATCTTGGTCTTCCTCTCTAAATCCTTCTCCATCTCTCCTTCCTTCATCCCACTGTGGCAGGTAGTGTTTCTATAATACGCCCATCACTGTCCTCATCCCATTCCAAGATTATCTTCTACCTACCAAATAACATCTTGAGTCTTCAACCCTCCAGGCACTGCCCACTATTCTTGCTTTCTAGGAAACAGTCTTCGAAAGTCACTTATTATCTTGCTTTCTCCAGCCTTTTTTCCCATGTCTCTTGCCACTTCTCAGTTTCATTAGCATGTTCCTCTTTTTTCTCTTCTTTTCATTGTGTTATTTGTTCCTTAGTCTCCAACCTCTCTGACTACATGCTTTTGTGAGCAACCTCATTCACTGCCATGCCTCCGATGTCTAAGTCCAACAAGTCAAAAATTGAACTCATTATCTTCCTCCTAAACCTGTTCTTGCGCCTCTTGTTTCTCATATTTTGGTTAATTGCATCAATAGCTCATCAGGTGCCCAAGTTAGAAACATTGGATTCTTTTGGGGCCTCTTTCTCCTTCTTTCCCCTAACCGTTTCCCAGTCGAATGCCACACAACAATCCCTGTACCCCTACTCTCCACCATACACATTTGCATTTTACAAGGTTCTGTCAAGTCCACAATCCATCTTGAATCATCCCATCTTTGCCACCCTCCCTTGTATTATCATCTTGGTTCAGGCCATGATCTCCCCTAAACTCCTGTGGTTACCCCTCCTAAGTGGCTCTCTTGACTCCAGCCCTTATTTTGTTCATTGTCCACACAGCTGCCAGAACTTTAGTTATAGAACATGCTATTATATCACACTCCATTTTTAAATTGCTGGTAGCTCCTTACTGCCCTACTTGGAAGATTTCAAACTCTACATTTCAGTTCTGGTAAGTTTCAATAAACATGTAATACCACCTTTCCTCAAAATGGTTTCAAGGATGATTTTATCTTTATAGACCAAAAGACATTTCAGTTCCCAGTGGCTCTAAAATTCTAAAGACACAGCAAAGTCCAAATAAGTCAAAATGTGGTCTCTTAACTATACATAAGGCAGTCCTCAAACGCAAGCCTGTCGTATTTCAAAAAACTTTAACATCAGATAAATTACAGTTGTGGTGTAGGCATTTCACCAGCCTGGGGCAGGTTACATAACTTTCAAATCTCATGTACTTCACTGGTAAAAATGGGATAATACACCTACTTTGCAGGGTTATTGAGATGATTAAATGAAACATTTAAAAGGTGTCAAGGCACACATGACTGATGCCCAGTAATGGCCTTCTTTTTCTTTTTCCAATGGAAGCAAATGTTAAACATAATACACATGCTGGCTAAGCAGTTTCTGGATCAATTAAAGAAAATCCCATTTAATTCTCACATACTTAGCTCTAAAGCCAAGAAAATTCGGTCAGCATTCAGCAAACATGTACAGATGCAGGCACTGCACTGACAGTAAGAAAGGTAGGGTTGTATTCTACCCTCATGGAGAGCAGGTCCTAGTGAAGGTGAGAAGCAAGCAAAATGCACCGTATGAAGCTATGATAAGGGAAGTTCTGGCTACTATATCCAAAGGGGCAGTAATCATAGGGTTGAGATCAGGAAATGGACATGCAGAAAGCTTCCTTTCTTCCATACGTGTCATCCCGTTTGGGGGTTACTGCCTTAAAAAGTCTGGAGCAGAGGTTCTAGAAAGAAGATTTGTAGAGGGCTTAAAAATATAGAGCTCTGAGGCTGGGCGTGGTGGCTCATGCCTGTAATCCCAGCACTTTGGGAGGCCGAGGTGGGCGGATCACAAGGTCAGGAAATCGAGACCATCCTGGCTAACACGGTGAAACCCCGTCTCCACTAAAAATACAAAAAAATTAGCCAGGCGTGGTGGCGGGTGCCTGTAGTCCCAGCTGCTGGGGAAGCTGAGGCAGCAGAATGGCATGAACCTGGGAGGCAGAGCTTGCAGTGAGCTGAGATCACGCCACTGCACTCCAGCCTGGGTGACAAAGCAAGACTCCATCTCAAAAAAAAAAAAAATAGATCTCTGAAAGGACAGAAAATAAAACAGAAACTTGTAAGCAAGACCAACTTTGGGGAGAATCATGAAAACCACATCTGCATGGCAGATGGAAGGGGATGAAGGACCTCAGGGGTTACACTCCCTCTTCCCTGTCTGGGGTCACCTCCAGAATGAGTTTGGCAGCCCAGATTGGCAAGAAAGGTAGAGAAAAAAGCAAAACCACAAGAAAAGAAATGAGGCAAAAAGAACAGCAAGGGACAAAACCCCCAGCTCAGCTATGAGGATGAAAAGGAAATTCCTATCGGCAGATTTTAAATAAGACCATATTAAGTTCTTCCCTTCATTATGATTTTTCTACTTTATGGCACGCAGCAACTTAGCTTTCCTAAAATAACTCTAGGGAACACCATAGTGCTTACATTCCTTAATCTTAAAATTCCCACACTAAAGAACCGATAAGGACTCTAGATTACCTGCCGGATCAAGTTCATACTTCAGCCTAGTAATCAAGGCTTTGAATGCAGTTCAAGTCAGTAAAACTTAAGGGTCAATTACGTGTAAGAATGTACAAAGAATACCAGTGAAGGAGGAACAGGTAACTACATGGGACAAGGAAGAATTCAGTGAGTGAAACTTTTCAAGGGTAAGAAGTTTGATTCCAATGGGGGAGGGGTGATATCTTGATTCAAGAACGAAGTGGTCCTCCTGGGCTTTTGAGGAACAATAGGACCTCAAAAGGCAGAGATGTGGGAAATAAGCATCTTCAAATGGGGGAGCAGTGATGTGCTCCAAAAAGTACATGATGTATCCAAGAAAAAGTAAGCAGCCTTATGCAGGTGAATCATCTCTCTTTCCCAGGACATAGCATGATAGCATAACATGATACTAAATCCTGAGTCAGACTGCCTGGATTCAAACACTGACTCCACTTGGTACCCTCCATGGCCTTGGACAAGTAACATGCCCAGGCCATGCCTCAGGATATATGTTTCTAAAATAGGGGTAATCATGATAGTCCACATTCGGATTGTTGATTACTTCACAGGGCTGCTGTGAGGATTAACTAAGATACTGCCCTGAGAAGCCTGGTTGGTACATAGTAAGCACGCTAACATCAGCTGTGACTGTGCTACAAAGGGCGTGAGAGATATCACTGCTTCCCTGAGCGCCACAAACTTCATTCAGCAAACCACACAGTGCCACTAGAGGCTTTGGAGCAGAGAAATTACTGAGTCCAACCTGGCATCAGGCAAGTTAATCTGATGCCAGTCTTGTGTAGCATGTACTAACACCTGTGACCATTTGCACTGATAGGAAAAGGGCCTGAATTAGCATAGTGGAAGCCAAGATAGAAAAGAATAACATCAGCTGGGCGTAATGGCTAACACCTGTAATTCCAGCACTTTTCGAGGCCAAGATGGGTGGATCAGGCCTAGGAGTTCGAGAGCAGCCTGGGCAACATGGTGAAAGCCCGTCTCTACAAAAAAATACAAAAATTAGCCGGGCATCGTGGCATGTGCCTACAGTCCCAGCTACTCAAGAGGCTATGGTGGGAGGATTGCTTGAGTCCAGGAGGTTAAGGCTGCAATAAGCCATGATCATGCCACTGCACTACAGCCTGGGCAACACAGCAAGATCCTATCTCAAAAAAAAAAAAAAAAGAAAAAGAAAAGAATAACATCAACGGGGGAGTCTGGAGGAAGAGACGAAAGGACAGTGCCAGTAAAAGTCCAAGGTATGAAAGAGAAAAATGACCTGAAGAACATTCTTCCACAGAGCTACCGAAACATTTAGATGATCAGCCACAAGCTACTCTTGATTTTGCTGTCCTCTGAACACCTAGAGTTATAGTGTCTGAATGGAGTTTGGGGGAGTGTTGCACAGGCCCTTTACATATTGATCAGCAGCTGTCACACACATTCACATCCTTCTCTCAAGTCAGTAAGCTCCTTCTGAGACAAAGGCAAGGGCATGCTATAGAAGCTACTGCCCTAGTGGCGCAGAAAAGGACACACCAAGCATCAGAGATATGTAAGTCACCATATGAATTATATCTACATTAAAGAATTCCAATGGCTTCACTTATCAAATCAAGCCTAATTTTTCTTGGTGGAATACCATCTCAGGTTTGCGAACAAAGAAGTATAAATCCATTAATGATGAAACCTGAAACAGTGCCACATTAATTGAAGCTCCCTCTGAGTTGCAATAACCTGAGACACACCCACGCACCACACTTAGCCTCTTTTCCTTAATCCACAGTTGCAGTTAGTCAGCTGCCACCCTAAGAAAGGCACCAACACCCAGCGTGCAGCACGTGATTCAGGCTGTCTTGTTGAATTTGCTGTTTGAAAAAGGTAAAGGCAAACATACAAATCCGTGAAACAAAAGGCACTTTGCTTCTGCCTTTATTATTCATCCACTGGTACCTTATGTTCCCCAAGTATAATACAGGCTATTGTTCTCCTCCACTGAGACTTAGGAAGCTAATTATATATTTCCAATTCCTTAAAAAATGTAATGATAATTTACAACTCATTATTTCAGCAAGCTGAAGAAATTGTTTTTAGATATATGTCTGTAAATATGCATGCGGAAAAAAAAAAAAAGAAATATACCTAGATGTTAACAGTGATTATCTCTAAATGATGGAATTATCAGCGATTTAAATTATTTATACTTTCCTGCATTTCCAAATTTTCTCAAGCACATAGTACCTTATAACCAGAAAAGAAAGTTTAAATGTTTTAAGTTTTCCCATACAAATAAAAACTCAATAATAATAAGTATGCAACGCCAAAGTATTTCACATCAAGTTATTTCATTAATACAACTTATGACAAGTCATATATACATACACACACACGCTAATCTAACTTAGGACAAGTCATATATACATATATACACGCACACATACACACACAAATACTAATATAACTTGGGACATGTCATATATACACACCCACTTAATGTATATAATACACAATTAATGTTTTTCAGGGCAACAAGGAATACTAAACCAAGCCAAAGAACCACAAAAGCTCCTCCATGCTAAGGGGTTCATACAACTATCAAAATGCTTAGCAAGAATTTTTCTGAGAGAAGTTTTCTGTTATCCAAAGACTTTTGGCATGTTTTACAGGTAGGCTACAAAGAACATTTATTACCTAATCATTCTCTCAGAAGTCATCTATTAGAAATTTAAGTAGGAAAAACTACACATGTCATTCTTCATCTGATGGTATATTTTGTTTGGACTCCCAATGTTGTGGAATACAATTGTCATATTATAACTAAGCCTCCATAGTCCCATTCGGAGATAAGGAGACATCGAAAATTATAGACATTCTAAAGTATAAAATAGTATTAAAAGTCACTAGAAGGTTAAAATTATCGAAAAAGAAATGCCATGTACCTAGAGGCCAGCACCTATCATGTGCATCAGTTTTTCCTTGTGGCCAGTTAAGTTCCCTGGGAAAGGGCTTCTGTCACCCATATATACACTAGATCTGCATCTAAAACCTTCAGAGTGACTACTGTACCTGAAACCTGGGACTACTGGGCACTAGCAGTATAAGGCAACCACTACTGAAACGTGGAATACACAGAAAACACCAGCCAAATCTCCAAAGGAGACCGGTGCACAAAGTCTCCACACACTCACATCACAAGCGTTATCTGGATCTATGCACTCAGAGTGGAAAGACACCTACTTCCTCCAAGATCTGTTCAGAGTAAACCAGAATGTCATTTGGCACATTTTCAGCCCAGATTAACACCTAGAGGTTTGACGTTTGAGACATGGTTTCCAGATTTAAATGCGTAAGTGTCTGAGCCACAGATGATAAAGAACTTTCCCAAACTCACCTGGGATCTTGAGACTTCTCTTTGGGGGGAGATTTCCCCTTCTCCAGATTCAGACATTAAATCAAGACCAGATGTGGAAGACAGTGTGGCTTTAGAAGTGGCAGCCTGGTCTTGGGAAAGAGATGAGAAGGGGGATGTAGGAGAGGGCTGCCTTGTCACATCTTCTTCTGTTGCTGCTACCTCTCTCTGGCTAGATGAGCTTGAAGCCAGTTGGCTTGCATCCGAGTTTGGTGCCGGGGTGCTGACCACATTGTTTGGAGTTCTCTTAATGTCTTCAACATCTCCATTATACTTCCAAGCATCATCCATCTAAATAAGAAAATATCATTTTAAACTTGATATTCTGTTACCTTTATTTCTGTTTTTAAAAGTTGTTTATTAAATTAATTTTTTAAAACTAAAATAGCATACCACCCACAGTAACATAACTATTACTAAACGCTTGGGCTGAGTTCTTTCACACCGATAGATAAACACACATGTAGTGGGGGAAATTGTTTTAGAAAAAGCATTCATATCACATACAAACTTCTGAAATTTGCTTTGCTTGTTTACTCCAAGCAAACATCTTGAGCATTAAATTTCCACTGAATCTAAACTGGCGTAAAAAAAAATTTGCCATATATACATGTGTTATGTGCAGTTTACACATCAAGATGGTGTAACTCTAACCTCTGCACAAGCTCACCAACATTTTGCTCTTCAGAACAGATTAAATGAACTGAGAACATGTTTTACCATGTAAGATCTGGGGAGTGATGAGATTCCCCTTTGCTGAGAGCCAAAAGGCCTTGGTGTTCTATCTGCTGATCACTCCAGGTCAACAGATAGAACTCTAAACCAGTCCCTTTACTTGCTGAATATTCCATAGTATGGACATCAACAATTTATTCATTTGATGTGCATTTAAAGTTGTTTGAAATGTTCTGTCACTTCCAAAACTACTGCAACAAATATCCATATCTCTTTATAATTGGAACTTCTATTTTTATAGCACAGATTTCCAAAAGTAGGCTTGTTGGAGCAAAAGTTATATATATATATATATATATATATAGTTTCTAAAAAAATTGTAGCAACACACTCCAGAAGTAATGTATGAGAACATCTGTTTCTCAGCATCCTTGCCAACACTAGACATTTTCAATGTTTTAAGTCTATATCACGCCGATGGGTAAAAAGTTACACGTCTCATTCTTGCTCCAGGGAAGCTGAACATACTTCTTTGTGCTTTGTTACCAGCCATTTGAATCCCTTCTCCCTTGAACTGGCCACTACTTTTCTATATTCATTTTGCTAGTGTGTTTGCTTACCAATTTGTAGAAGCATTTTCTATCTTAGAGATACTAACTCTTTATCTATCATACATTTTAATAATATTTTTCTGAGTCTATATATTGTCTTTTGACTATATTAAGGAAGTCTGCCATGAAATTCTTATAATGTCAAATATGTCTACATTTTCCTTTATATAATGGTCAGGAGTTTCCCAATTAGTTTAGGTAGGCTTCTCTCACCCCAAATATCCAATTTTTTATACCCTTTTAGAGTTTAGGATTCTACATTAGCAGAGCTAAAAAGAATTTGAACATTAATCTTAGCACTGTGTTGCTTCCTTTCACATAATTCAGATTAGCACACTCATTGTCGGATATGGTACCACTTCATTCTCAGAAAAAAAATGCCGCAATATTCTACATCCTTCAAAATCCTGATATTAATAGAAATGCATACATATAAACAGTAAGACATTCAAACTGATAAAGTGAGAAATCTGAAAAAAGCAGAAATGTGTACATAAGCACCTGAAAATCTCTAGGCTAAACTACATGAAATGCTGTTTTATAGGTCAAGAAGAACAATCATACTGACAACTTCATACTTTTCAACCTAATACTTTAGAAAAGGTACATCTAAAAAAATGACATTATAAAATAATACTCTGCCTTAGAATATATCTTCTTCATTCTTTAAAATGTATCAGCCATACTTTCACATAATTTAAAGTTTAGTAAATTCTGTATAATTGATCTATCTTAAGCATTAAGTTTCCATTGCATCTAAACTGGCATAAAATAAAACGTCATTATATATGGCATGTACAGTTTATACATAAAGTTGATATAACCCCAACCTCTGCACAAGTTCACCAACATTTTGCTCTTCAGAACAGACTAAATGAACTGAGAACATTTTTTACCGTGTAAGATCTGGGGAGTGATGAGATTCCCCTTGTCTGAGAGCCAAAAGGTCTTGGTGTGACCACAGATGTTAACCTGACTGTATCAGTTTTCTGGTAACTTCTGGGGAGAGAAGCTGAAACACGAGTCGACTCCATTTGTGTGCTCAGTGAACGCAGAGAAGACAAAGAGGCTGGGCGTTGTTCTTCCACAGGACTTTGAGAAGGAAGCTGAATTTCAGTTGTTACACTGTTCTCTCTTTTTGCAAAAGTTGTAGAATCTTCTTTGAGAATTTCTGAAGGATAAGTTGTTCCCTTCTCTTCTACTCTCTCACTCCGGTAACTTGCTTCTGACACAGTCAGTGTAGGAGGTCGCTTTTCTTCATCCAGCACATCATCAAAAGAATACATTCTTCTTCTCGAAGGAACTGTAGACTTTTGATTTTGGGATTCCCTTAGCAGAAAGAAATGCACCATCACCACAAAGATATGCATTTGACTCAGAGAGGTGGTAAGAGAGTAATCAACAGATGAAATGGACTGGGAATAAAAAGCTGCTAACCTCACACAAGAATCAATACAACACTTACAGAGCATAAAGATACATATAACTTTTTTTCTTTTTTTCTTTTTTTTTTTTTCTTTTGAGACTGAGTCTCACTCTGTTGCCCAGACTGGAGGGCAGTGGCGTGATCTCGGCTCACCTGCAACCTCCATCTCCCGGGTTCAAGCAATTCTCCTGCCTCAGCCTCCCAAGTAGCTGGGATTACAGGCATACGCCACCATGGCCGGCTAATTTTTTTTGTATTTTTAGTAGAGACAAGGTTTCAATACATTGGCCAAACTCCTGACCTCTCAAACTCCTGACCTTGTGATCCACCCACCTTGGCCTCCCAAAGTGCTGGGATTACAAGCGTGAGCCACCACGCCCAGCAAGATGTATATAATTATCTTTAATGTCCCAACCAAGAAAGAATAATAACTTGACTTCTTTAATTGAAAAGGTTCTCAAATACTTCACTGGGATATTAATTGTAAAGAGATTTTTAATGAAACAAGGAAATTTTAATAAAGGATTATTCACAAAATTTTATCCACAAGCTTATAACTTTCAAAATTAAAACACTGTAAATATCATGACTGACAACTAACTTGAACCTTCCAAAGTTGTGGATTAATTGGCAGCCTTGTGAGGATATTTTCCTGCAAAAATTTATAATAATTTAGTAAAAATAAAAGATTACAAAAGACCCAGGCTTTTGTGGAGATCAAACTAGTGTATGATTTCATATAGCTTGACAGAACTTGCCAGAACAATTATTAGGGATTAAAAGTCACCATTCGTATTTATGGGAAGGTTCATGAAACACCCTCATCTCTCACATTTAGAAAGGAATACCCACCTCCCAAGCTAACTGAATTGCATCCAAATGAATGAAACTGCTTATCATTCGCCTTTAGGGCAGAAAGCAGGTTTGTTTCATTTCACCTGATAGTGTATTTCCTTTTTGATATGATTCTAAAAGCATATTTTCCTTTTCTTCGACCTGTAAATATCCTAATATTTCACAGAATAATGAATGCTTTACAGGAAAGTTTAAATTTAACCTTTATACTGTTACGCTGCAATGCAAAGAGTAAGTAAAACACACACAAATATGTTTATTAAAACTTTCTTTAAAATATAATGAATTGCACTATTAAACATGAAAAAGAACTTTGTTATGTTTTACACAATTTAGTAAGCTGATTTTATTGGAAGATCTCATTCCTTAATTCACTTAAGAGTATAAAGCAGTGTATTTCCTGCACCCAACATAGCCAACACCATCCAATTCTGCATGTGAATGCGCAATGTAAGAGAAGAAATAATGAACACCTATTTTAAGTCCTCATTTATTTTGTTACTCTAAGTCACTATTTCAACAATGCTTTGTTTTTTCACTGCAGACCAAAATCTTAAATGTTTCTTTGCGTATTTGATTAAAGTTGAATATTGGTGGACACTTATGTCACACTACACTTACACAAAATACCTATTTATAACACTGGCGTCTCCAACCCTGTTACAACCGAGGTGCATTCAGCAATATTACCTGTCCTGCAGCATTTCCTTAAATGTCTTAGAGCTTCTCTCAGACTTCTCAAGTGCCTGCTTTTCAATTTCTTCCCTCTCTTCTTTTTTCTTCTGCAGATCTGAAGTGTAACTTTTTCGACGATCTTTCCATTTTGCAAGGTCCTGACAGAAAAATCACATCAGCAGGGGCACACCTGAATTTCTACACACCCTTTCTAGCAGCCAGAATGTGCCAGAGTATCTTATTACATCACTGAAACTATTCGCTCCAACTGGGTGCCAAGGTGCCCTAATTTTGCTTTTTATAGCCAGCGTTTCTGTACCAAGCCTTTATCTCATGTGTCTGTCTGAAAAACCTGACCTAATAAGATAGACCCCATTTTTGTTTTCCCAGGAAGTATCTGCCTCATTGCACACTTCACAAAGAACGCTAAATGCTTGTAATTAGGTGACAGTTAGTTAGATCAGGAACTGTTTCCAATTCGTTTTCATCTCATTCCAAAAACCTGGCTGTTCTGCGAAACAACATGTTTCACTGGTAAGGCCGAAACAGAAACGCGATTGTGATGGTTAAGCGCAGATGCACAGTCTGTCTTTCATTTCACAAACAGAGCTCAGTCCCTACTTTGAGGCAGGCCCAAGTGTAGGAACTATTAATACATACATGCATAGGGCGGGGTTCCCCTCAAGAAACTCTCAGTCTACAGGGGAGAGTCAGATATATAAATAAAAGTTCAGTAACAAGTGTGACAGGATTGCATGAGACAGTGGGGTCCTAAGGAGACCATGGGTCTGGTTCTACCTCCGGAAGGGGAGGCTTTGGAAAGGCTTTAACTGGGAAGGTGAGACTTGAGTATGTGATTTCAGAAGGGTTAAATCCTCCTAGGTCAGGGCAATAAGGAACATGTGGCAGGAACAAACCAACACCTGTCCCCCATATCCCCAGGAATGTTAAGTCTAACCTTGCTGGCTGACCCCGGGGACAATCAACCTAATTCAGCTTTTCAGTTCTCCCCAGAAACCTAGGCTGGTTCTGAGACCCAGGGGGTTAAGACATTTTGCAAGGTATAAAGTTTTCCATGTCTCCAAAATAGAGAACTGCTCGGAACTGTTAGTGGCATTCCAGTCCAAACAGAAGCACATTCAAGGTCTCAGACAAAACCAAATTTCACCCCCAGGGCATGCAAAGTACATTTGGTTTATACCCCTTGCAAGCCCACAGAGCCACTCCTGCTTTAAAAACAGCCTGTGACCAATATGAACTCCTTCCAGAAAGAACAAAAGCAATGCGCATTGAGTCCTACAGCATAACTGGCATGAATGTTTATCTGATTTAACCTAACAGATAAGCCCTTAATACTTACTTTCACACCAGAAAATTCACCGTGTATTTTGGCAAAGTGATATTGAATTGCTGTTTCTTGACAATTAAATTGAGTTCCCAATTAAAAGAGGCACCAGAATTTAGAAAGGTAGCCAGGGCAGAGGTTTCTTCATTTCAGAGACTATTAATTCCTTTGAAAATTAAGATTTACTTTGACTCCTTTGTTCATGCTATTGCTCAACTCTCACCATAAAGTTGTCCTCAAATTTCTTTGGGTTTGCTCTGATAGTTTGTCTACTGTATTTCTTTGCATTTCTTCAGTTTATCACAATTACTCTATTCAAAAAAATGGTCAAGCTTTTTTTCTTCAGGATCAAAACTAAAGAGTAAGTCTATATCTATATAAACACCTGGATATATGTCAACTCCGCAAAAAACATTTCATTTTGATTCATATTACTGACTTCTTCAGCCAAAATATTGCTCTGAGTTATATTACTTATTTCTCCCCAAATCTCCCTAATTAACTCTTAATTACTAACCCTTTTCATCTTTCCTTACTGATGCCAAGGTCTCTGCCAGAACCCTGTTCCTCTTCTCTCCCTAAACTTTGGCCAGGTCTTTCCCATCAGAAGTATAGTTAATGTGCATATCCCAAATTCAACTACCAAAACAAGTAAATAAGTTCACCATACTGCAAGGAAGCAACTCACATTTTTGAGAACTCAGAGAATATTAGAAAATAAACATTCAGGTATATTTTTCACAATGGCCTTTAAAATATGCAACAATAATAGGAAAAAAAAAGGTTTAAAAATCTTTGTAAAGGAAGTTGGTCACATTTTATACAGAACTGAATTCTGTAATAGCAAGGAAATGGTCTTGGGTACATAGACTTTAAGAGAAGCAAAGAAAAGTCAAACAAATACACTCTCCCTCCCGCTACCCCCAAAATACTCACATCCTGCCATTTCTGATCTTGTTCTTTTAATTGTGATTTTATTTTCTGCATCTCCTCGTAACGCAGCTGACGCAAGTTTTGAACATCCTCTGCGCTGACATCGCTCATGGACTTACTCCTACAACAAAAAGACTCATGGTTACCACAGAAGTTCACATGACCAGACTTAGGGGTTAAACTGAGGTTGGACTTATATTTGGAAATTCCACCTAAATTTCTACCTAGACACTTCAGTGATAGTGTCATAGAAGTAGTGCTACAGAGATAAATGGTGTTTTTCCAAAACTCAGAAACAAGAGCCTAGCACTCGAGTGTGAATTTTTTCACAAAATGGCTAGATTAGCCCTATACAAGTCTCGAAAAAACTCCCCAAGGTTCATATTTAAAGAGGTCAATGCATAAAAGGATTACTTTAGGAAAAAAACAGTCACTCTCTTTATTTTCTATCTCCTTCAAAGATAATCTGTTGAGGTTTGGCTGCCTTTTCTGGGCACTCATTAATAATTTAAAGTTTACCTGATATTTTTCTCCTGAAGTTCAATACCATGAATAAATGTGCTGCTGATTCTAAAAGATTCTATAAGATCTGCCCTACCAGTGCACTAGACTTGTTCTCAAAGCACCACAGATAGTGTCTAACAGTCCTTTATAACTACCTCTATAACCCTCTTCTTCTATTAGGGCAACCTGCACGCATTCAACTTGTAACACAAGGATGGACTGAGGTTAAGCTTTGGAAGAGCTCAATCCACAGTAGAAACCAATGAACAGAGTGGCGTGTTGGACACAGGTACACGTGTGCTCTCTACATGCACATAACCAAGAGCCGAGTAAACTATACCAGAGGGGAAAGAGAGATTGAGGGTGGTCTCAAGAAAAGGGAGAGGTCAGATCTAAATACTGAGGAGCAAGTAGGAATGCGAGAAAGAGCCTTTGAAGCTCTTTCCCACTGATCTTTTATACTGCACTCCTGACACTCCCTGCCTGGGCATCTAAATGTTGCCTTCCAAGATGGTGCCATCATTGTTTCTTTTAAAGCATGTTTGCTCCTAGCTGTTCAGGAATTCCTAGCTTAGCTAGCTCATGGAATTATTATTTCTAAACGATTCCCAATTCCATAATTAAGGAACCAGTCCTTCCTTTGACTCATTTCCAATTGCTTCTTGAATAAATATTTCTGCATGGATATCCCCTAGGCACTTCTTCAATTGGCAAAGGACTGATTAAAATAATATCTAGAAGGGATTTTGTAAACTGTAACTCACTAAATGCATGGTTATTGTTGATGTGACCAAACTCAATCTTGTCCCCAAACCTGCTTTTCCTCTTGTGGTTACTAATGTTGCTACCTGCCCTCCAGTCATCCACATCTGAAACCTAAGAACCACTTTGCACCTTTGTTTCTCCCTTCTCCCCACTTTCCATTAGTTATCAAGTCCTTTCATTCAGTGTCTCTTTCTTTCCATCTCTATTGCCAACACCCTAGATCAGAGTACAGTCAACTCACCTAGACTTCCAAAATGGCTTCTTGAATTAATACCCAAACTCCAGTTTCAACAAACATCTTTCCTAAACTATTTCCTCTGATTCAAAAGCCCTTTACCAGTATACCTAACTTCGTAATCAGGACCCCCGGACAGGTATTTCCAACTTCCTATTCATTCTCCACTTGGAAGTCTAATAGGCCTCAGGTTTGTCACAGAAAAAACCTGATTGTCCCCTTCACAACCTACTCAGCTCTCACTCTCCTTGTATCAGTAAAGGTCACCTCTATCCTTCCCAACATTAGGGCACACATCTTGGAGTCATCCCAGATTCCTCTCTTTCTCTCATATACCGTAACTGGTCCCATCAGTAAATCCTGTCCCTCTGCCTTCTAAATGTATCTAGAACACAATCACTTCTTACCACCTCCACCATTACACCCTGATCCAAGTGACTCCTACCTGGATGATTACAATTATTACAGTAATCACACCTGCTACCTGGATTATAACAATTATCACATCATCTCCTACCCAGATTATTACAATTAGTATAATAATCACATCACATCACCCACCTGGATTACAACAGCCTCCTTGCTTCCACCCCTTCCTACCCAACAGCAGCCAGACAGGTCCTTTCAGACTGCACTCAGATCACAGTACACCTCTACTCAGCACCCACTACTTTCTTCCCATTTCATTAGAGTTAAATTAAAGACAGGTTCTTCCAAAACCTAAGAGGTCTGCCATCCCTGGTTCCTACTACTCCTCTGTCCTCATCGGCACCATGCCCCCACTCTCTGCTCCAGCCAACTGGCCTCCCTGCCCTGCTCACACCTCCTGCTTTTCCCCCTGCTCCTCAATCTGCCTGGAATGCTCTTCACCCAGATATCCACATAGCTCCTCTCTCACTTCCAGGCATCTGCTTAAATGTGCCCTCTGTGTTTCCTTCTCTGACCACCTTGCCAGAAACAATAAATGCCCCTCTCCCCTGACCCATCCTGTCCCTAGTCCTTTCTCCTTCATATCATTTCTCGCCATCATGTACATTTATTTACATATCACTGCCTTGCCCTGTAAGATTATAAAGCAGGAATTTTCTGATTTGCTTGCTGGCATATCACCTGTACCTGAAGGGGAGCCCAGCCTGCAGTAGGTGCTTGATAAATGTGTTAAATTAATGATCTAGATAATATTCAGCACTTTGATAAAGTCTTCCCAGCTCATCCATATCAAAGCTGCTCTGTCCCTTCTCTCAACCCCTCTACTGCTTCAGCTACAACTTTATCATGGTACTGAACCCTCAGCCTTATGTCTGTTACAGTGCATGTGTGTCTGTGTGTGCACATGCATGCTTGGATTCTCTTCCTCACAAGTCGTGTGTTGCTTAGGAGGAAAACTTATTAGCAGCACAAGACATGCAGGATATACTCATTCAATGTCTGTGGTAAGAATAAGGTAGGTTTTCTAACATTTAATCAAGTAAAATTTACTATACTTAAAATGTTTCTAATTCTTTTTGTAAGATTATTATGGCTATCCACAGTTCTATGAAGTTCTACAGGATTTATTAAGGACTATTAAGGAATAAATTATATCGAGAGAATATATGAGGACATATATGAATATAGATGGATCTATTAATGTAATATATCTAAGTAGGTATGACTACTTATAAAACTGATTTGTGTGAATTTGAGAATATAAATTCACGTAAGTCACACTGTGAAGAATGAGGCTATTTGAACTAATACTATGACAGACTCACTAAGAGGAGGCAGGAAAAATTTTTCAAGAACCAGGCAGGAGGGGTATCTAGACACTCAACACACGAGATTACACAAACTCCAGAACAAACAACAAAAAAAGGGATGCTAATAGTTTAATAATCTTTTGATGGGAGGAAGGCTAGAAGGCCCAGCAGCTCCCAGGGTTGCTCTCCTTTGGCCCTAATCCTTCTACACCAGGCAATGCTAAGGTGTCTTCCCGTGAAATGTGCTTCTCAAGGGCAGAGGCTGCATTCTCCTCCTGGGTGTCCCCAACACGGAGCAGAGCCTGGCACACAGGCAGTCCTTAATGTGAACAAAGTGAACCAAATACACTCTGGAGTAGACAAGTCCCCGTGTAAGGCAGGAATGTGAGCACGGTTCACTCCCTAGGGTAAAAAACAGTTACCCACATTGAGCCTGCACACATTGTATAGCAGCTGGAGCCAGGCACCGCAACGAGCCAGGAGGGGAGGGCTGCAGGCCCAGCCGTGGTGCCAGTTTTCACCCCACCCTAACACACATCAGTTCACTTTCGAGATCCCATTTCTCACCTGCTAAGTGAGGAAGGGATTGTTATGAGAACTGGATTTGACTGTGTGGGTTGCATTTTTAAAACCTTCTGGGCCATATACTAATTCTCATTAAAACAAACATGATTGTTTGGGATCTCCCAAAAGATAACTCTCCAAGCTGCTTCAAATCCGAGAGGTCACCCCAGACCACAGTGATAAAATCCAGAACTTTTGTAGTAGAGGAAGGAGTCTCTCAGGCCAGATCACAAAGAATTCTTCCTTCCCTTATCAGCATTAATGGCATAATATTCAGCTTCTGAGGGCTTACTGTGTGTGCCAGCAACCTCGCCAAGCAGTCTACGTGAATTATCTCAGAGGCAAAGCCCTAGTCCGGTTCTACCACTCACAAGCCACATGTCCTTGGGAAAGCTGCAATATTTGTTTCTCTATCTCCACATCCCTATCTGTTGGCCTCACAGATTTGAGATAAGTACCAGAGATAGCATCAGGAAAATTGTTTGGGAAAACTATGAAGGATTGCGCGGCTCTAGTACGTTGTGTTGAATGAAGGATGATTAACTGGCAAATCACATCATATGTCTCTTACAAGTCCTGCTTCATTTGTATTTCCTTATTTGGAAAGGCTCCAATTTAGAACTGCAACTGGAGTTTTTCCAAAAAATACAGATCTAGCATCTTGCCTTTCTGTTGAACAGAATTTTTTAAAAATAGCATTTAGAAGGAAAAAGAGGAAGTTTAAGGAAGGAGTTGTCAATCATAAACAAGGTTGCTAAAGTCTCACTCTCTTCTCCCACGATGCAGGTTGCCTACTATGCTCCTGGCACTTTTTGGCTAGTTTTAAGGCGTTTCCTTTTAGAACTCACTTCCAGGAACTTTACAGGTGAAAATCTAAGGAGTAATGGATCAAAAAGGAGCAGAACGTGGCAAATTTTCTCAAATATAAAATCATGGATAGACTTATACAGCAAACAGAAATTCCATGATACTAGGGTTAAGGTTCCCCAACTTTTGGAGGGAGATAGGAATATACTGATTTATGTACCTCTGAGTGTATTTCCATTAGGTACTACAGGAATTCTCTGAAGAGCAATCAATGCTAAAACTTGGGCAAGAGGCTTTGGAATTACCATACACTAGAATAAAAAGTCAATGTGATGAAGATTTTTCATTTACAGATGTATACTCTCAGTGAGGGTTCCTCAGTAGCACCACTGCTGACATTTTGGGGCAAGAAAACTATTTGTTATAGGCACTCCTGTGTACTGTAGGACATTTAGCAGCATCTCTGGCTACGAAGGCACTAGTTGCCAGTAGCGCACACACTCCCACCCACCCAATGGGACAATAAAAAATGCCTCCAGACATTGCCAAATGTCTCCTGGGGGTGGAGGGAAATCCCTAGAAATAACTGACATTGGCTTTTTTTCCCTTTCTTTTTTGGTGTCATAAGCCTTTATAATTCTACAGAATCTTTTGGCCAAACCCATAAGTGAAATGTGGGTGACTTAATTGTCTTTTATTACAACTTCATGTGAAATCAGTGTTCATTTCCTATTAACACTGGCAACAGATTCAACAGCTCAATCATCTACAAGATTATTTCTACATATTCGTACAACAAATTTTGTCATAAATTGCTTCTGCCAAAACACATGACCAAATTTTCAAGTTTCATGAAACCATACAGACATAAATCCATGCAAGATGAAAGTGCATAGAAGAAATGACTACCACAGACAAAGCGTCTTAAAAACAAACAAGCAAACTGACAGGTGTTAAATGCCAAATAAAAAGCAAGCCAGAAATTAACAGTCTCAGACTTCAAAAGATACTGCACATTTCTCTTTAACCCAGTCCTCACAAAAAAGAAAGCATTCATGTTATAGGCAGTTATTTTTCAATGACAGCATGTTGAGCAATAATGGTTTTCCAGGTAACTATGCCAAGCTTGACAACAAACATTATGTTCAGAGAAATATCACCCAGCATAAATATGAAACAGGTTCTAGATTAAAAGCCTACACTTAATCCAATTTAAATTTCTATTTTCTTTTCACTGCAGCAGATCTACTTAAGAAAAGTACCGGTAGGCCAGGCCTGATGGTTCACATCTGTAATCCTAACATTTTGGGAGGCCAAGGCAGGAGGAATGCTTAGGCCCAAGAGCTCAAGACCAGCCTACCAGCCTGGGCAACATAGCAAGACTCCATCTCTTTTAAAAAAAAAAAAAAAAAAAAAAAAAAAACCCCTGCTATTTAAAAAAAAAAAAAAAAAAAAAAAAAAAAGCCCTGGTAACTGACAGACTATACAGAAAAATCCTTTGTTATAGATTTGACTTAATTGACTTCAAGTGGTCCAAAACACACTTGAGTTTTCTGAGGACACATTCATATTATAATACTTTCCATTGTTTGACACATCGTGCATTATTCAGTCTCAATTTACAGACAATCTTGCTTTATTTGTGTAGTTACCTTGGCATTGAACTGCATGCAGAACAGCCTTTAAAACAAATATTGTACTATCCGAACAACTATCTTGGGATAGAAAACATTTGCTGCTGTGAGTTCTAATCCAGAAAAATCTTTAGCTTTTCAAATTTTGGTTTTAGGTTTCTGTCTTCTTTTCTAACTCAGTCATATAATTTACCCCTCACTATGGGGAACACATCCAGCCACTGAAATGGTTGTACATGTTGGCATTCCCAACACATACTTGTACTCTGGGTACTTGTATTCCCTTTAAGAAAAGCAACTATTTCTGAGAGCTGCTTACATTATCAAGTTATATTTAATTTACAAATGAAAATTTTTCTGAAAGTTACAATTCAACATGCTTAAAGCTGCAAAGAGATTTTTAATCAAGTTAAAACAGCTTTCCTATGACTTGAAAGTAGCAAATGCTTAAGCGTCATGCAGATGAGCTGGAAAGGGGATAATGTGCCTTTGCATGGCACACGGAAAGTATGCAGGGACCCTGGTTTTTAAAATCAGTGGCTAACAAGTACTTGCAATTTGTTGCCTATGGCTCAGTTACACCTTTGGCATCTAGAATGGTTACATTGCTTTATGTTTAGTAGCTTCCAACATTTCTGAATTATCAAAATTATAAAAAGCTATCAAAACTAGAGATTCTTATAGATGAAGTAAATCCTTGTAAGGGAAGACACTTAGCTACTAAGGCCTGAGCAGATTAAAACATTTTCATCCTTTAACTCTCTTCCTCTTGCTCAAACACTATTGGCCCTTAGATACACAAAGTTACAGAAAGTTTAAGATACAGCCACCTTGTGATTTTGTACTAAGAATGAATAAATGATTTACTATAAATGTAGATTTTGCCTGTAATCCCAGCACTTTGGGAGGCTGAGGTGGATGGATCACCTGAGGTCAGGAATTTGAGACCAGCCTGACCAACCTGGTGAAACCCCATATCTACAAAAAATACAAAAATTAGCAGAGTGTGGTAGCATGCAACTGTAGTCCCAGCTACTCGGGAGGCTGAGACAGGAGAATTGCTTGAACCTGGGAGGTAAAAGTTGCCATGAGCCAAGATTGCGCCACTGCACTCCAGCCCAGGCAACAGAGCAAGACTCCGTCTCAAAAAAAAAAAAAAAAAAAAAATATGTAGTTTTTGCAACAATGACATTAGAAATTAAGAAGATTTTTGCAGTTTTTGAAGGCCAATTTTGCACCATAAACATAACCATATTATACTTTTTTTTCCTAATCAGGAATCTTGAAAATATAATACTTCCAAATACCACCTAGGGAAGATTAACGCATCCCTACTAATGAAGTTCCCAGTGGGCCGATTATATGGATAATGTCAACTGGGTGTATTCTAAACTCGAAGTAAATACTAATATTGTTTTTCCATCACTGATTTTCTAAAATGTAGTAACTTGGGCTTTAGCATCCATAAATCAGAATTTTAATCCATGTAGCAACCAAATACCAAAATATATATACCTAAACTTAGGCAAGTGCTTTTGTTACTTTTAATCAACTCACTAAATTTTTACAAAGGAAAAAAGAAGGGATGGAGCTAAAGTTTAAATTTTTAATAAAATAATTTTGTCATGCACTGGGCACCAAGACACAGAAATATTGCCATTAGGCTGCAAAACAAACATTTCCCATTTAAAAAATCTCATGCACAGCACACAACATCCCCATTTAGTGACATGCCATGCCAGAAATACAGTAAGTTATACAAAGAACAAACAATAGGCACAGATTTTTTACTGTGAACCACATAACTTACCCATTCTCACCATAAATCTTTTGAAAGAGTCTAAGAAACCAGAAAACCAAAAATTAAAAAGTCATTTTTCCCAGTCATATTAGTTTCTAAACATTCAATGTCTTTCACTTAAGAATCTAATTGGAAACGGACAAATCTCAAAAGGTCACTTCTTCCATCACATTCTTGATCATGTCTCAAGTTCTCATCAATTTCCTATCTCAGGAAATTCAGATTAAGCAATATGAAGAATTTCCTCAATTTACTCTGAGCTAACAAATCCATAAGAAAAGGCTTCCCGTTGTCAGGAACTGTTAAGTTAGATTTGGATCCTCTAATTTTATTCAACCTAATCAGATTTGTCCGTCCCTAAGTTCCACAAACTGAACATTCATCAAAAAGGCAAGTTGCATAATACGAACTATCAAAATGGCCATGATTACATACACACAAAATTCAGCAGACAACAAATACCATTCATGCATTTTAACATCAATGTTTACACTGAACTTTATAAATAAAAATAAGTTACAAATGATAGTCCAAGAAACCTAGGCCAAAAAAAAATTTAAGTTAAATGAAATTTGCAATGCCATATTTTCAGGGAAAATTTTACCACTCAAAAAAATCAGACACTCTAAAATGGGAGTGACACATAAAACCAAACTATCACCAGACTGTTACAGAAATGCCTGAACATAAGAAGTCCAGAAATATAAGTTGGAAAAGATTTTTATGAAACTTCATATTGGTGAATAGTACCACAGTACTGCTTAAGTCAAAGGCAAGGTTTATGTATATGCAGTCTTAAACAGGCCTAAATAAGTTATTTAGAGATATACAAATATGGAATTGCACTTTTTCTACAAAATGAGCGTTTTTCAAAGCAAATTAAGTTTTACGGGATGCTTCAAAATGGCACGCGACATGCAGAGTGGAGCAACATGATGAGCTGCTTTCTTGCATGAGAAAAGTTACACAAGATCATCCATCACAAGCAAAATCCTTGCAGAAGCACACTCTGACCTCTCCACCATCAGCCTTTTCTTGTGCCTAAGTCTGCTGGCCTCCCGGATGGCCTCCCATCTCTGCAAGTCGGCCTCACTGCAGGGGCCAGGGGTGAAACTGACGGGAGGCACGGCAGTTCCCAGTTTCCAGGACTGAATCTTACGTGTCAGCATGTCATCTTTCTTCTGCCGATATGAAGGAACTAATATTCTACAGCTATTACTTTTTTCTTTGGATGGGCATGTCCTTTCAAGTACACAGAGAAATTTTGCTTGAATTTCTGGAGGAAGAGTCCAGGGTTCGGGGAAAGGGACTGGGTGGTATCTATCTGGAGCACCGGACAGCGGTACTTCTTTCTTCTGTGCTGGAATTCGGCGAACAATCATATCATCTTTTTCCAAATCCGGAAGTACAAGTTCACCTTCTCTACACTGTAAAATTATATCTCGTTCTACAGAATCATCTTGCTCAGAGAACTTTCTAAAGTCTTCAAAAGCTCGGAGAACATATGGATTTGCATGGAAAGCCCCAGTCTTTCTGACAAAGAAATCATCATTCTCTAAGTCAGGATCCAGGGCCGCCATCTCCAGGTCATCTCTTCTATAGCCTGGTGCATAAGAGAGATTCTTCCTGCGGGTTATGAGCCTTGGGCCAGAAGTGGGATCAATTTTGGTATGTGTTTCAGAAGACAAGATGTCATCAGAGTATGTTTGGAGGGCCTGAAGCAGTAAAAACTGACTGATGCACAGAGAGGAAAAAGGAAAGAGAATCTTATTAAGTTTGGGGAGAAAAGGTAATTAGCAGATCGACTAGCCAAAGGTAATTAGCAGACCAACTAGCCAGTTACTGAGGATAAATTATTTTAGAGGACCATCGCGGGACTATTGCTAGGAATAGACTAGCATTTAATCCAACACCCATGACTTTCCTGGATACTCTCTAAAGAAATAAGAGCAGAGCATACTTCTCAGGAAAGCTGGGCACCATAGAGGCCATGGATGGGGCTGGAGTATAGACTAAGTACCCCTCCCAGGCACACAGAAAAGCCACTCCCTGGTACCCTTTTTTCTTTTCTTTTCTTTTTTTTTTTTTTTTTTTTTTCAGATAAGAGTTTTGCTCTGTCCCCCAGGCTGAGTGCAGTTGCGCAATCTCAGCTCACTGCAACCTCTGCCTCCTGGGTTCATGCAATTCATTTCCCTCAGCCTTCCGAGTAGCTGGGATTACAGGTGCCCCCTAACATGCCCAGCTAATTTTTGTATTTTTAGTACAGACAAGGTTTCACCATTTTAGCCAAGCTGGTCTCAAACTCCCGACCTCAAGTGATCCACCTGCCCCGGTCTCCCAAAGTGCTGGGATTCCAGACATTAGCCACTGTGTTTGGCCCCTGGTACCCCTCCTTCCATTTGCCACCGTGGTCTAAGTGCCCCCTGAAGAAGAAGGAATAATCTTTGAAAGTTTCACAAGTTGGGCATCATGCACTTTATGCAATACGTATATGTAATCAGCCGGAAAAAGGGAAAATGAATTGCTCTGAATTTTTTAAAAGAGCTCAAGGAATCTTTCCTTGGCATTTTCCCTAGACTTGCCCTTCCCAGTCTCTACCTGAAACTTATTTCCTTGTTCCACATCTCCACACACAGCAAAACTGTAAAATTAGGTAAACTTAGGCCGGGCGCGGTGGCTCAAGCCTGTAATCCCAGCACTTTGGGAGGCCGAGACGGGCGGATCACGAGGTCAGGAGATCGAGACCATCCTGGCTAACACGGTGAAACCCCATCTCTACTAAAAAATACAAAAAACTAGCCGGGCGAGGTGGCGGGCGCCTGTAGTCCCAGCTACTCGGGAGGCTGAGGCAGGAGAATAGCGTAAACCCAGGAGGCGGAGCTTGCAGTGAACTGAGATCTGGCCACTGCACTCCAGCCTGGGCGACAGCGCGAGACTCCGTCTCCAAAAAAAAAAAAAAAAAAAAAAAAAAAATTAGGTAAACTTTCTAACAAGCCTTTTTGAACTGGCTTTTCAAAAGAACTGCCACATGTAAATATATCCTGTCTCACACATTATTGTGCTAAAGAAGAATGTTGAATCCTACAGACTTCCAAGCTGATGTAGTTGCACAGAAAGCAGCATGTTATACATTATGCTTTTGTACTAAGTCCACTAAATGAGTCAGGTTTCCTGATTCAATGCAATCAGGTCCCAGGTTAATGGAGCAGCAGAAGCGGGCAGAGGGGTGTCTGAGGCCAGACCCCCAGCAGGCAGGCTCATGCAGACAGGGGCACCTGGGCTCATCCGAAGCACTACTGCTTCTCCTGGCTGCATGCGAGTCCGGTGATTTTACAGCCCGTTTGGTAGCTAATTCCAGCAAGAGTGAAGGTCTTTGGCAGCTGCCGTCTAGCCTACGCTCTGCTTTTTGTGCTCTACTAAAAACGGTGGCGCTTCTGGCAGAACCTGAGTCCTCATCCTCAGAATCTGAATTCCTTCTACTGTGAGTGACATGGAGAAAAGAAAGGAGGAGGGAATGAGACAAAGAACTGGAGAAAAGCAGAACTACTAAAAATAATGCCGTGCGACGACTATGTATGGAACAGGGCTTTTTAAGATCTAGATCCTCAGGTTTAAATTTAAACAGAAATTCATTTCCATTATATAGGTTCTGTAGACACTAGAGAACTAATTAGGCTTTCTCTCTATTATTGTTATAAAAAAACATGCACACAGAACCCCAGCTGGGGTACTGAATGTACAATGGTGTAATAGAAACATGCACAATGACAAACCTGAATCCCTGAAATTCTTTATACCATGGCTTATAAGTTTCCCTTTTTATTCTTTTCCAGTTCACATCTTCCGGGGTCCAACATTTGGGAAGAAACTGATCAAAAGCATTCCCTGGGTTTGGCATGACTGGAGTGAGCTTGCGCACATAAAGATCATCCTTCACAATGTTGGGTATGCTTCTTGTCTTTGCTTTTTCCTCTTCCAAATAACAAGAGGACTTTGAAGTTCCTTGTACAGTTGGCCAGTTCTCCACATTGGTGCCCCAAATCCTCCTCTGATTACTGTTCAAAACATCCAACTGGTTAAGACACTGTATGAGCATTTGTGACACAGCACACAAAAGGCATGCTTTCTGGTTCACAAAGTTTACACCACTGTGAACAAAGCAAATTAGTTCCCATTCTCATCACCACCACAACTCCTAGGACAAATTTACTATAACAGCATCTCATTTTAATTCAAGGATAGCTAGATACACATGGGCCAAAGATACTTCATTAGAAGCTGTGTTAAAAGAAAGAGGCACATAACCAACAATTTGGGGTGTTACTTTCTGAATTAAAATCAGCAGCATGATAGACAGCCGGATCCAGGACAAGTATTTCTGACCTCGTCAGTCCATACAGCCCCATGGCGAACATATCAGCAGGAGAAAGTATTTGCGGACAAGAATTAGGAGAGGTGATTTTCGAGATGAAATTCTGGGGCCTCTTTTTCACTTGGAATCTACGGTTGGCTAAGTCATCCAAAACTATGTCAGGAAACCTTCGTTCATCCTCAGAGTCCGAACCACTTTCAAATCCGTACGCCTCCCCGTGAGAGGAAGCTGGATTTGCAAAACCACACTCTGTTCTGCTAATTTGCTGAGAAATTAAAGGATTCTTTTCATGTCCACTAAGATCAATCAAAAAAGGAAAAACATTACATGGCAGGGCTCATCATGAACAATATAAATTATCTGGTAAGCTGAAAAATACCAATAAACTGAAGTCATGCATCTAAAAAAAGACCTAGCAAATCACATGCTGACATTCTAAAACAGAAGAAATGGCTTCAAGATATGTATAACTAAAAATAGAGGGATGAAAAATATTCTCACAAGTCAAGCTTAATATATGATCTATGAAACACATTTAAGAGCCATTCTTTTTACCACATTTAACATCCCACCACATTCGAAACGCATACGAAACTCAATAATCACACCCATTTCAGTACCTCGAAAATGTTCCATCTGCTTCTGTATAAACCGGGCTTGCCCAGCTTCTTCTGTTATCCTCATGTTTGTCCGGCTTTTTCTTCCTCAGAGGTGCTGGTACATAGGATGGCTGTCTACTTTTGTTGGGTAAAAAACGATTGAAGGGTAACGCAGTCTTTGGCTCAACAGCCGAAATCCTTCGATACGACATATCATCTTTATTATAATCTTGCATCTTGAATGTAAATTCCAAATCTGTGTCACTTTCAAAACCTATAAAGGAGGCACAAGAATTTGCTTTACTCTCCAGATTATTCGCCTAACTGAAACCCACACAGTGCGCCTGCTTTGTCTTTCCCTTAGAAACCCAGTGCTGCCACTGCTAACTGCAGGGAATATTTTTAGAAATTTGTCACGAAGTTGTGATAAGATCCATTAGGAGGAACTTGCTTTGCATACTGGAGGCACATGCAGTACATTCTTTTGCTGTTGTAGGCTCTAAGCAGAAAACGTCCTGTTTTACTAGTGAGCCCCTTTTCTTCTCGATCTCTGTCTCCATGATTTTCCATAAGATTTGTTGATGTAATACATAGAAATAAAATCTAGCAATGGAGTCACAGATACTTAAAACAACATGCAAAAGTAATTCTAGGGGAACTCAGTAATCTAAAATAAGGCATGCAGCTATCCACAATATATACGTGAGGGCAGAGATCAGGAAGGATGTAGAAAGAGAAGCAAAACAACAAGAAGAAGCTTGTAAAGGGTCTGGATAGATCCGATGAACCAGAATCAGATATTAAATATGAGGTTGGACTGGATGACTTCTAAAGTTCCAAAGGAATCTCAAGTCTTATGCCCAAATGAGAGCACAGAACTCAGTTTCTTCTGAGTGGCCATGAAAATTATACTGGGAATCTTGTATTATGATTCATAATCATTTAAACACAAATTCAAAAGAACACCCTTTGATACACCTCAAGGTCAGATAGATACAAATAATAATCTGCTTTCCTAAAAGAAGAAGAAGAAGAAATCTACTCTTTTAAAGACAAAGGAAGAAAAGGGGAGAGAACAACACTACAGATCCAAGCCAAGTTGTCTCTCTTTCCCACCCTTCTTCTCTTCCTGCCTCTTGTGCATTTGTAAAGGTTTGGAAGTGTTACTTGCTTCTCACCAGGGTTCTCTCCGGGCCTGGCTGTGCACAGCGCCTGACAGCTACAAGCTCTCAGCAGGTAGAGCACCTGCAGGGTTAACCTGAGTTAAAGGCAGTCTCTTCCCCTCCCTCCTGCCTGGCAGGAAGCTACAGTAAATAACACTGAGAACAGTCTACAGGAAGTCGCTTAACATACAGCTGTGAGACAGGGACACGGTAAAAGGAGAGTAGAGTCTTGGTAAAAGAGAGAAAGTAAACGCAGCTATGACCATGAGGGGTAGTAGTCAATAAACTGGTGCTTTCTTTTTACCACCTTCTAAAAAATCAGACATTTATCTCTCATTTCCAATAAGTATATCAATTACTCTTGCCAAAATCTATACATGTGGAATTTTAAAGTCATAAAGAGACTATTTTACTTTTTAAGATAAAGTCTTTTTTTAGCCCAGTACAGTACCTGCAGATAATTTTTCTCCCCAAAATATCATTCTTGATATGAGTTTTCATGTAAAACTAGAGAATGTGACATTGCAATTCTGTTATCCTAAAAATATTACCCTGTATTATAGCGCTCATCAATTTAGGACTACAATCTAGAGGGTAGCAGTAGAATTTTAACACGCTGATCACAAAAGAGTTTCATCATCCAGGTGCCTCCATCCCAGGCTTTTTTTCCCTGCTTAGTTGTAATTTCCAAGACTTCACTTCCACACTCTTCAAAAAAGGTCTGCAGCCCCATTTCCAAGATCAGAAAGGAATGTGACAGTAGCCCTCTGCTTTTGGTTACATGGACAGGTGTCTATTCCAACTAGGATCTGAGAAGACGCCTTAGATTCCACACCACTGGGCGGGCCACTGCATCTGAACTGACTGAAGCCCGCATATTCCCACATGCCCTCTATCTTTTCCCCTTTTATTCCTTGGCTAGATATAAATTCCATCATTACATGGAGTAGGTTCTTCAGTCAAGGCAAAGAAATACAGCGGGTTCAGAATTTCAGCCTCTGCTTTTACAGCTTTAACCACTCAGATGAATCACATACTCAGATTCATTTCCTTAAACGTATTGGAATCGTCATCTAGGCTATGAATCTGTCACACCTTGACAGCAAACAGCCAATACATGTAGCAGTAATTACAAAGGTTAATGCTTAAATAGCCTTTCACATTTTTTATTTTTAAAAACTACTACTCTAAAAGATAAAGCATTCAGGTTTTTTGTTACCATGCTTAATAAATTGTTGATTGATTTTTGGAAAACAAATTCACAGTATGTTGTATTTATATAAGTTTCACCTCAGAAGCAAAACAAATAATAAATTCAAGTTAATGATGTGCATACTGAAGTATTTAGGACAAGTGTAATATATTCTGAAATTCCTCAAAAAATAAGATGATTAAATTACAATAGAGAAAGAAAGAGGGAGGGAGGGGGAAAGAGAAAGAGAAAGAGAGAAAGAGGAGAGAGAGATGGGTATAAGCCAAATCATGCATAGTAAAACATCATGGTGGAATTAGGTGACAAACACATGTGTGTTTACTGTACAATTATTTTAAGTTTGCTGATTTTTGACATTTTTGTCATAGATATGCTAGGAAAAATATCTAGAAATAGAAAAGTAATATTCCAAATACACAAGCAATGTAAAATCCCTAACAATCAAGCAGAAATTCACAGCCAGAACTCAAAGTTTTCACGTTGATGTCAGTAGAAGCATATAAATATTTCAAAAAAACTTTACTTGTGATTTCAATCTAGTCAAATCTGAATAGCTGGAGATGTGCAGTCAGAAATTGCTGATGCTATACCCAGTAGCCACAGGAATAAGATGTGCATTGAAATAACTGAACTGACCATAAGCTTGGGATTTTGAAAGAAGGTTCCTTCCCACAACAAGATGTCTCTAACATGTTCCTTTCACACTTGCTCTGTCCTAGGTTAGCTCTGACCCTGAAAGGACCAAAAGAGGATTTCTACCAGCATGTTATGTGGTGGTATATTATTCAGTCTACAAAGTTTAACATAATATTCTATCATGATAGATAGCAGTCATTTCTTCTCATCTATAGAAATAATTGTAAAAATATCTCTCTTGTTTTTGCTTAAGAGAATTTTTTTAATCTCTTGAAAAAAGCCAAGGATGAAAGTTACTCAGAAACTAGAAGAGATTTTTTTTTTTTTTTTTTTTTGCAGAATCTTATATTCCTTTCTATGTTTAGATATATCAGTTTATAGAACTCGTGAACACAAATTAAGCCTGAATCTGGAGACAGAAGAGCCAGGATAGATTATCACTGATAAAACAGGTCACAATTAACTGTCACCTCCCAGTCCTTTCCAGAAATGAAACTTTTCAAAAATGAAACTATCACCATCATGAAGGAGAAAAAAATAACAAAACCCCCAGTTATACTTGAGTCTCTATGAAAATCCACTTCTAAGTGAAATTTCTGCCTAGTTTTCGCTCCATTTTTCTATTCTCTCTTGTTCCCAGTTCTCCCTTGATATGCAAACAAATAAACTGACAGCCAAAACACAACACACCTTCACGCCCCCCTCTCAACGTGATATCAGAGGAGCAGCTTGTCAATGACCTCGAGCCCAAAGAGTCCAAGCTTTCAAAGGAATCTTCTCTCTTATGGTGCCTTGGAGGAGCCAGAAATTCTCCACGTTCAGGACACCAGATGTCACCGTAGCCACTGTCCCTGCCACTTCTTTTCAGGAAGCTGGAGTCTTCAAGTGCCTAAAGAAACATTTTTTAAAGAATAGTAAGTTAAACAAACTTCCAAAAAATATCATCAATCGGTTATTACTTGCTTGTTTGCCTAATTTAAATTGGGTTTCATTTGACATGTAAGGCAATGAGGTTTCTGTCGGACATAGAAAAAAGCTGATGAAAAACAGAAAATAAATTTATAATTGTTTCCCCACAACTGACACAATAAGGAGGTATTCAGTATTCAAAGTAACAATAAGGAGATATTCAATATTATTTAATAAACTAGTACATATGTTCTATTCAAAAATAAGGAAAATTACTAGTTTAACGAAAGTTCACAGAGTAACATCGAAATGCTAAACTCAGTTATTACAGTTCTCCAGCAATAAATGTGAAAAGAGTCAAAGAGAAAAACTAACCTTAACTTAGTCATCCAAAAGGAGATAAATCAACAAGATTATATTCACTCTATCTCCAGGAAATATCTGTGATGGCTTATATGACATAAAACCTGAACAACTGAAGTTATTTAACCCTCCCCCCAGAAAAATAAAAAGGAGCAAGTGGGCATAAATTTCACAGAATTCATGTACTCTCACTAATTACACAACCTGGTTCTAAGGTCCTGGCAGCTGGCTTATCCTCCTTGTTGAATTAAGAGAAGCACACTTGTTTACTGACATATATAACTTATTTTCTATGGACCTAAATAAAATATTAATTTTTTTTTTTTTTTTTTTTTTTGAGATGGAGTCTCGCTCTGTCGCCCAGGCTGGAGTGCAGTGGCCGGATCTCAGCTCACTGCAAGCTCCGCCTCCTGGGTTTTGGCCATTCTCCTGCCTCAGCCTCCCGAGTAGCTGGGACTACAGGCGCCTGCCACCTCGCCCGGCTAGTTTTCTGTGCTTTTTAGTAGAGACGAGGTTTCACCGTGTTAGCCAGGATGGTCTCGATCTCCTGACCTCGTGATCTGCCCGTCTTGGCCTCCCAAAGTGCTGAGATTACAGGCTTGAGCCACCACGCCCGGCCAAAATATTAATTTTTTATTGGCTCATATAAAGGATACACAGAAACATCACAAATGATGTTAACTGTAAGTCTGTGAATTATATAGAACTTACTCAAGATAAGCACTTTAACATTCTTCGGTGAATGTTAGTGACAAAATATAACCTGGCTTTTTAAACATTAGGACGTGAGTAAAATTTACAAAGCCCATGGTGTAGTCCTGACTTATAGTAATCAATGAATATGTAGTAACTACAATGTTTTATACGGTGAAGATAATTTTGTCATAGTAAAAATCAGAAATGTTACTTTCAGATGAGCTTACTAATACAGAGACAATTTAAAGAACCTAGTAATTACTAACAATCAAACATATTATGTGAACCTTGATTAAGTCATGATTCAAAATAAAAAGTGCTATGAAAAGTAGCTGGAGATAAGTATGAAAGTTTTAATGTCAACTGAACATTAGATAATGGGGAATATCTAAGTTTTCTTAAATATAATAAACATTGTAGCTATATAGAAGAATATTCATATTCTTAGGAGATGCATACTGAGTATTTGGGGAGAAATACACCTGCAGTTTATATTAAAATGGTTAAGTAAAAACATAGATGGATGGATAAACACATATGTAGATAAAGCCAGTATGGAAAATTGTAATAATTGAACCAGATGGTGCACATCTGGGAATTTGTTGTACTCTTCTTTCAATTTTTAATTATAAATATTTTCAACATATGAAAAAGCTGAAGAGTTTGCAGTGAATAATTAGCAGCTGTCTCAGGCATACTTTTGATCTAATACCGTCAATTCATGATTCAATTGTCTGACAACTGTTTGGAGCACTAAAAAGGTCTAGCAGATTTCAGGGGGATTTCATGTGCTTTAGATGCCGACACCCTGGCATTAGAGCTGACATCCTGTCATGAAAATGCTAGTGCCTACCTTACATCCTGCTACTTCCAAGCAGATGGGGAAGCCAGGCCTAGTGCTGGTGCCGCCAAAATGCTTCTCGAAATACAGAAAGACTTTTTTAAATGTAAGTGTTTAGATCTGTCAGGTTTCTTAGACACTTAGTTGTTAAGGCCTCAGAGTTCAACACTCAAGATAGATGTTTGACCTCATAAATGTTAAAGTTATTGATGACAGCCACTTCAGTTATAAAATAACCTTTGGCCCTGGTGCCTGGCTTTTAAGGAGGCACCCTGACAAGTCAACTAAAATGAGTCACCTCCAACTTCTAAGATGACTGACTGAGGTGCTACAACTTCCACCAATGATTTTTTAACTGGTATTTTATATAAGTTTGTAAGCATTATCCAGTTAAATGGGAAATGCCTGATGAACACATTGGTTTTGATTTTAACAGAACTGATACAAAACATATGATATAGTCACATGCCTCTAACAGCTACCCCTACTTTATTATAATGGAATGGAACCACAACCATAGTTTCCATAGTTTTATAAACCATAAGGTCTTCATCTACCTCCTCTGGTTTTGAAACTGGTAACAGGAAACAGTCTTTGATAAAGCATTCCTGGCATAGACACTGTACCAGGATGATTCAACCTAAGTCAGACTGTCATTAAAAGGACCAAAGGCTATAAAGAGAACCCTAGTACAGAAGCCAAAGTCCCACATGGGTTGTTTTTTTTGTTTTGTTTTTGTTTTTGTTTTTTTTTTGAGACACAGTTTTGCTCTTGTTGCCCAGGCTTGGCTCACTGAAACCTCTGCCTCCCAGGTTCAAGCGATTCTCCTGCCTCAGCCTCCCAAGTAGCTGGGATTACAGGCATGCGCCACCACACCCAGTTATTTTTGTATTTTTAGTAGAGATGGGGTTTATCCATGTTGGTCAGGCTGGTCTCGAACTCCCAACTTCGGGTGATCCGCCCGCCTCAGCCTCCCAAAGTGCTGGGATTACAGGTGTGAGCCACTGTGCCCAGTATCCCACATAGGTTTTAACCAAAAGTGTTATTAGCTGAAATAACTGTAAGGCAAGGATTTCCCCGTGCTCAAAGCCCCCTGAAATTCCTCCATTAGAGTCTCACTATTCTTCATTGCAGTGACCAATATGCTCACCTATCTTAGACAATTGTGCTTTATGAGGTTAGTTAATCTCTCATGAGTATTTTCCCAACACTTAGTATAATCTGTATGCATGTTAATATCTCAGCTATTTCCTGAATTAACTTATTCAAGGAATTTGAATAGAGTGTTATTGACTCCTTACATTTTGGTGGTGAACAGGAATACCTGTATCTTCTAGGCTCTATAATCCCATCTCTTGTTATAATATATGTGGCTGGGCCCCTAAAGATCAGGGTAGGTGCAAGCCAAGGTTATCATGTTCATCCTGGCCTAAAATTTCTTTCAATCACAGCAACTAATATTTATTGCAACCTTACGATGTGCTACAGACTAATGCTAAATGCCTTACTGGTGTGGTATCATTTAACCATTAGAGAAACCCATGAAGCAATGAATACTAATTAGATGATGAAATACCATTGTGACTACACAAAAGGGCTCTTCAGAGTCCTACAAATTTCCCTGAATAAATACCCCTGCCCAGAGAAATTAGTTTTTCCCATGTGGATCTTATAAATGAAGATTTGGCAGAACTACGGTCAGTCCTGGCACTTGGCTCTCTGCAAATAGTCCTCAAGCATTCAAAAGGCTGTCACATTGATTCCAAAATATGAATGAGTAGAAATGTGTATAAAACAAAGGATTCTAACTTAAAAACCTTATATCAAGTTCCAGTTAACACCATGTCCTACTCTTTAGGAAACAGAGGCAACATGGTAGAATTGTGGGGATATGAAAGTGTGAGCATTAAAGATCATCATTTATGATAAGAACACACTACTACAAAGAAATTGAGTAAATTCCATGCATGTTAACAGTCCAGGAAGCACCTCTCTACTACAGGTTGAGTTTACAATGAGTATAGAAATACTTAAGCTAGATAAAGTGTGTAAGGAAGGAAACCAATGCACGTGTCATCAAATTACATAGAATTAAAAGGTAAGCAAGTCTCTCTACCTTGGAAATTGCTCTGGATTAGATCCAACTCACTCCTTGATGGCAGCATATAAAGCCAGTAAATGAGTAACATTCCTCTTTACTCAGTCCAATCGAGAGTGGGACAAAGAGAGTCAGAGTTGCCATATTTGTTATAGAGGAGGAGAAGAAGAAGAGAGGAGGAAGGGAAAGTAGTGATACTGTATTACAGCAGTAATCTCACACAGATGTAGTTCACTTACCTTCGTCAGGGCTTGTCCTAAAAGATTCTCAAACGCTTTCAAATTAAGATGGGGACCATTATAGTATGGGTTGCTTTGTGCTTTTCTTCCCAGCCAGTACAATGTTATCAAAACCTTAAAAAAAAAAAAAAAAAAAAAAAAATCCATGAATAACAAGATCAGTCGATTAGCAACCAACTGCAAGCTCAAATGTAGGTGAGTACTGTAGATAAATGATAGCACATATTACTCTGTGGGTGAAAAGTAGACTTTCTTTTAAGTTTATGGGAAAGGGAAAAGGCATTAAAAATCTTAATTTTTCTTGCTAAATTTTCCTGTCTCTGAGCAAGTTCTTAGACCAAAAGTCCAGACTCCAAAAGGTAGTCATGCATATACTCTACTAGTATATATGAAGAAGGAAAAAAATAAGAGAAAACACAAATGAAACTTTTAAAGCAATCAATATTTTTTCATTGAACTTACAGAATGATCACCTAAACATCAATAATTCTCAGTTTCCTTAATAAGGATGTTAAACTTTTTAATAAAACTGCAACATTTTTAGATATTCTTGCAATTCCCATAAAATATTGTAAAACGTATGAGTCTACATTGATCAATTACCCAGAGCCCTTAAACATTCAGTACTTTTCCTTAAAGTCTAAATTGGTAGTTTCCTATTTACTCCCATAAAAATCTTAAAATATGTTTACTTGCCTTTAGCATATTACTAACACATAACAAACAGCTTCCTAAATGTAACCTATCCTCTTATACCACTCTAACCAAATGTTTTTAAATTTTATTTTATTTTAAGTTCTGGGATACATGTGCAGGATATGCAGGTTTGTTACGTAGGTAAACGTGTGCCATTGTGGTTTGCTGCCCCTATCAACCCATCACCCGGCTATTAAGTCCCACATGCATTAGCTATTTATCCTGAGGCTCTCCTTCCCCCCATCACCCGACAGGCCCTAATGTGTGGTGTTCCCCTCTCTGTGTCCATGAGTTCTCATTGTTCAGCTCTGGAATACTATGCAGCCATTAAAGGAAACAAGATCATGTCCTTTGCAGGGACATGGTCAGAGCTGGAAGCCATTATCCTCAGCAAACGAATGGAGGAACAGAAAACCAAATACCACATGTTCTCCCTTATAAGTGGGAGCTGAACAATCTAACCATATATTGTAATACATATATTTAAACATATCTACTGTTTGTAACTGATTGGTTTGTAACCAAAAATTTAATTAGAAAAGAGATGTAGAGTATACTTTTAGATTCACTGCCCTCTTACAGAACATGGAAGTGAAAACCACTTATAATGCTACATTAAGGTAAATGTATCTTACATTTTTCACTCTCCTATCAGTCTCTTCTTGCCTGCAAAGAAAGAAAATATCTATTAGGTAATATCCGTGAACCTTAAATTATTAATTATAGCTAGAAAAAAACTCATTTTTATTCTAAAGTTCTATGAATATTAATATCACATGGAAGTTCAGATCTCTTAGAGCTCATATTATCTCCATCAGAAGAATTTTTCCATATTCATTGATTCAACAAAAGTATAATGCATTGATTTTCTGTATTCATTGATATTCATTAATATAATTGTCAGTTTTCTATAAAAAGCAGTGCTATTTTTTCATTTTATTTGTTTTAGTCTAATTTTTAAATATGTTATATGCATTTTTTGTATTTCCTTCTTAAACAAGGTTTAAACCCAATGAGGGGGGATCAGTGTGTTCATGAAAGAAAAACTGGGAAATGGGGGGAAAAAACCTTAAAAACACAAAGAGGCCGGGTGTGGTGGTTCACACCTGTAATCCCAGCACTTTGGGAGGCCGAGGCGGGTGGATCATGAGGTCAGGAGATTGAGACCATCCTGGCTAACACGGTGAAACCCCATCTCTACTAAAAATAAAAAAAATTAGCTGGGCGCAGTGGCAGACGCCTGTAGTCCCAGCTACTCGGGAGGCTGAGGCAGGAGAATGGTGTGAACCCAGGAGGCAGAGCTTGCAGTGAGCCGAGATTGGCCCACTGCACTCCAGCCTGGGCGACAGAGCAAGACTCCATATCAAAACAACAACAACAACAACAAACAAACAAACAAAAAACATACACACACAAAGAAAAATCAAAGCGACTTTGCACTGAGGTTTTTTGGGGTTTTTTTTTGCCATCATCCATAAGGTTTTTCATCCAAGTTCCCCAGAGCAAACTGCTCAGAGACTTTGACCCTGCAAATGTTGAAAAGTGGCAGTTTAAAAAACAGCCATGAACCTCTGCCTGAAGAAACTTCACTGTATTATAAGAATCATGGGTTTTTTGCTCACATATGAAAGGGCATGATACTTATGGGAGAAGTTAAAAAGAGGCAGATGTCACCACAGTGTTGAAGAAGCAACAAAATGCTTCTTCACAAAGGGATGGGTCATCCTAAAAAGAAAGCACTTCCCCTCATTAGAGACACTTAAGCAGGATCGGTGTGAATTCGGAGACTTGTAGAAGCCTGAGTGAGAAAGCTTCTAAGTGGCCTGTCCAGTCTAACAGTACAGTAGTATATTTCAAGATAAAATATACACACATCTATATATGCATGTAGAAGACATCAACATAAAACACATATATATTCATATATACAAAGAAAAAATAAAAGGAGAATGTGAGTACACAGAGACAAATTTTTAACTTAACTTTCAAAGAATCAACAAGGCAACTAAGACCATTCCTTTTCAGAAAACAAACATGTACTGAAATGAACCTAAGAATAGCATGCACCTCTCACCCACCTCCCAAAACAACATCTCAACAATGAAATTCATGAACTCTCACACTACTGATGGAAATGTAAATTGGTACAACTACTTAAACTCTTAAGTCACTTGGTAATATGTATTCAAGCTAAATACGTTGATATTATACAACCTAATAATTCCATTCCTAGGTATACATCCAACATAAATGCTTACATATGTTAACAAAAAGTTATATACAAGAATGTTTATCACAGTACTATTCATCACAACAAAAACTAGAAGCAGGGTCGATGTCTTTAACATAATAGATAAATTATGGCATATCCACATAATGAAATATCATATGGCAATGAAAATAACCTTCAACTACATTCAACCACAAGTTCAACCTCTCAAATAATGGAAAGAAAAAGAAGCCAAATGCAAAAGAGTTCAGGTTGTATTATTCTATTCATATAAAGTACAAAGACAGGCTGAACAAAAAAATGCTGTTAGAAGTCAGGGCAGTGGTAACCCTTGTGGGAAGAGAATGACAGAAGAGATTAGAAGGGGATGGGGCACTAGGATGCCAACTGTTTATGCTTCGATCTGGAAGCTGGCTACCTAGGTGTGCTCAGTTTCCAAAAAGTATTTACATTGTACATTTATAATATGTATACTTTTCTGTATATTATCCTTCAAAAAAGTAAACAAGTAGAATAAATTCCATAGCCCATGTGCTCAAACCATAGCTTATCTCTTGAGTAAAAAGAAAATTATCTTATAAAAATCCACAGCAATGGCTGGGTGCAGTGGCTCATGCCTGTAATCCCAGCACTTTGGGAGGCTGAGGCAGGCACATCCCCTGAGGTCAGGAGTTCGAGACCAGCCTGGCCAACACGGGGAAACCCTGCCTCTACTAAAAGGACAAAAATTAGCCAGGCATGGTGGTCGGTGCCTGTAATCCCAGCTACTCAGGAGGCTGAGGCAGGAAAACAGCTTGAACCCAGCAGGCAGAGGTTGCAGTGAGCTGAGATTGCGCCACTGCATTCCAGCCTGGGCGACAAGAGCAAGACTCCATCTCAAACAAACAAGCAAACAAACAACCCAGCACTTTAACTTAGAAGTAGTAAGTGGGGAAAGTCACTAGAAACTGACAACAAAAAATAGCAGAGTTGCAAATATATAGCCCCTTTTTTAGACTAATAATCAATATACACATGTCAAACATTAAATTAGCCAAAGCACAAAAGAACCATCAATGCCCAAGACAAAGAATGCACTGGGCTGAACATCCTCCCACTTTGATCATAAGCACACTCAAGGCAGAAGGAAAAACAGAGCTCTCTTGAACCCCTGACCTCATTTCCACAGTCCTCATAAAGGTTTCTAATCCAACACACTCATTTGCTTTTCACTTTTTATCATGATAAAACAATCATTGGAAATACAAGTGATGTCCTATTCTGTGATAAACACAATAAGCAGTGACCTTTCCATTATTACCTTTTACTCACTTTACGTTCCCTTCTAAATATGAGCATTTATAACATGCTCTTGGACATGATACATGGACCAGCCAAATTAGTGTCCTATCTCTGAAATGCAATGCCAGGAATTCAAGTAGTCAATGATTTGCTGGAGTAAACAGAGTTTACTCTGTCACATACAAATGTAACCCACTGCATGGAAGTCGGTAACCAAGCAGCTCCTTTGCCTGTCATGTGGCCACAGGGCATAACCCAAAGTCCTTTAAAATAGAACTACTGCAACGGTGAAGGGGAAGTTCACAGTAACGCGGGTAACACACACACTCCATGAACCAGCCAACTTACTGCACAACACCTCAGAATGAAATATAAGACAGCCTTAGCTCCAAAGTTGGATAATTCTTCTATAACAAATATGTCCAAAGTTGACATGGTCTGATACCATCTTCAAGTGCATGGGCTTTAGAGTCAGATCTGGGTCTCACCATGTTCATTCAGCAATTTACTTGACTCTCAAAGCTTTGGTTTCCTTCTGGAAAAAGCAGGGATAATGTGCTCTGTTTCAGTAGATTAGAAGGATATTTCCTTCTAATGGTGAAGTGTTCATCAAGAAACAAGCCAGGCACAGTGGCTCATTTCTGTAATCCCAACACTTTGAAACACCTAGATGGGAGGATCACTTGAGTCCAGGAGCTTAAAATTAACAGCCTGGAAAACATAGCAAGACCCTGTCTCTTAAACAATGTAAAAATTAGCTAGGCAGAGTAGCACATGCCTATAGTTCCAGCTACTTGGGAGGCTGAGGACAGAAGGATCTCTTGAACCCAGGAATTCAAGGCTGCAGTGACCTATGACCGCACTACTGCCCTCCAGCCTGGGCGACAAAGTGAGACCCTGTCTCAAAAAAAGGAAGAGAAGAGAGAGGGGGCAGAAGGGGAGGGGAGAGACAGAAGAACCCATACCTGCATTAAAACCCAAATCTACAATAAAAATGGGTACAGATGAAATATTAATAGTTTCAAAAAATACCTATCTTGGGTGTGCTGATAGCCCTTACTCTACACTATGATCAAAGAACAACAATTATTACAAGGCTGGAAGCTATGTGACGGCAAGGCCCATCACTAGGCCCCAATATTTAGAATTGCAACTAGCCCACCTGACATACCCAATCTCTCATCCGTGCTTTATTTTTGTATTTACAACCGTCTACTCTATGCATTTTTTTCTCTCCTCTACCTGAATCCAAAAACTTCTGTGATTTTGTTCACTGCCATATTCCAACTGCCTTAAGACAGGGTCTACCACTTGGCAAGCACATAAAAATATTTGATTAAAAATGCCTTGCACAGTACGTGGCACACAGATGCTCTCAAACTCTGGTTAAATAGTTTATTTAACCTATAGAAATGTAAATTAGCAAGAAAAAGCCTGAAATGATAAAAGCTCAGGGGACAATAAATACTCATACGATGTCAGAGAACAATTAAATTGCATTAACCTACTTAAAATATGTCCAATTTTGACTCAAATTGTATTGATACTCATAATTATGCTTCTTACTAAGCTGTTATCCTTAAATTGCAATAAAATGGAATTCTTTAGAATCAAATCAATAATCCCTCCAAAAAACAGATACAGAAACAAAGATCAAAGTGCTTTGTACAAACTTCAAAGGACTGAATACAAAGCTTCCATGCTGGTCTATGTGATGAAAAAGCTTCCTAACAGAGCTCTGAAAGACAGAGCCCAAAGAACCCATACCTGCACTGAAACCCAAATCTGCATTAAAAATGGGTAGATATGCGGGAGGCGGAGCTTGCAGTGAGCTGAGATCACGCCACTGCACTCGAGCCTGGGCAATTCCATCTCGAGAAAAAAATAAATAAATAAAGGTAGATATGAAATATTAATAGTTGCAAAAAAAATACCTATCTTGGGTATGTTCACAGCCCTTACTCTATACTTGGATCATACATTAACTTTTACATGTTTAATATTTAAGAAATAGCAAATATAGCATAGATATAATATTCCACTCTATTAATGGAATAGCTCTGATGAGTCCTTTGCTTCCTGGCAAAGGGCCAGAAACTATAAGCCCACCATAGACATCTGAGCTTTCTGCCAGAGAGTAGGAACAAGGGAGCCCCAAGCTCTCAGGTGAACTCATCCAGCTGTAATCATCTTATCCTAACTGCTACTATGTTGCCTTAGAACCAGGAAGCTCTAGGTCTGATTCTCTTTTCTTTATCCAAAGGTTTTAAAATACTAGTAGTTTTAAATCAATCAAGAACTATCATTTCTAACCAAAGGACCGAGGGGAAAAAAGTTCACACAGATGCTGTGGCTCTTCAGGGATCCCAGACCGGGTCCTTCCCTGAGGAAGAAGCTTGGTCGAGTGCAGGACTTTAGGGTTCAGACCTCCAGTGCGTAAATTCTGGCTGCACTTCCAATAGCTGTGAGAACTTGACTGCATCACTTCACTGTCTCCAAAGCCTCGCCTGTAAAATTGGAACAACAGTACCAGCCTCACTGGGCTTTAGTGAGAGATTTAAAGAATGCTTAATCAAAGCAGAACAAGTGAGTGAGACAATTCAAGGCTATTCCTTAAAATTATCCACCTCAACCAAACTACTAGGGAACAGGGCAGTGGCTGGAGGACAGTCAACTCCGCCCCTTCCACCCCCTACACACAGTTTTCCTCCTCAGAAGAGAAATTTCTGTGAAGAATAATTCAAGGCACTCTTTTATGTTATACTTTCCTTGCACGTTTGCCATGGAAGGCTTTAAACAAGGAAAAGAAATAATATCTAGAAGGTTAAACCAAGAGCAAGGCACACTGGCATGGTATTACCATTGTCCAAACTTCCATGTTGGCCCCAAGCCAGCCCTCCCCACACATCCTTGGTTTACCAGGGCCTGCCTTGGCCAAATACCCTTAAATTTTCCAAAATCTGAGGAAAAAGGTGCCTACACAGCCAAAATCTATCTTCATTTATGATCGAGTTTGGGAATAAGGTGCTAATGGATGAGATTATAGTTTTACCACAGTGCACCAGCCAGTTATGTTCTAGGGCTAGGGCTGCACCAAAAATATTTCCAAATACCTTCTGTTTATCCAAGGAGCTGACTCTGGGCCCATGCACATGCACCCAGCATCGCCTTCCCCAGAGTATGTTTGGAGCATACTCTAAGGAGTCTGCGTGTGGGCCCCGACAGCAGGGAGCTGGAGCCACGCTGGCCACATGGTTGTATCCCAGAGTCCGTCAAAGGCCTAGCTAAGAACAGCCAAGCATTTAAATGTTCACATATGAGCTACCAAAGCCACTCACAGAACCAGCTCAGCAGATCGGGGCCAAGACAGACGGAAGAAATTTTTCCCCACATGGGAGTAAAGCTTCACAGAATTTGCCACAGAATCCCACTGCTCCGTGTTCCTCTCGCATGTCTTCTCAGTACCCCTCTTCCTCAAGGTACCAGCATTCTCATTTGCAACATTGGAAGGCCTGATCTCCCCGGGCTCTGCCTGAATAACATAACCTCCTAGGTGTTGAATTCTTTTTTTTTTTTTTTTTTTTTTTTTTTTTTTTTTTTTTTTTTTTTTTTGGAGACGGAGTCTCACTGTGTCTCCCAGGCTGGAGTGCAGTGGCGCGATCTCGGCTCACTGCAAGCTCCGCCCCCCGGGTTCACGCCATTCTCCTGTCTCAGCCTCCCAAGTAGCTGGGACTACAGGCGCCCGCTACCGCGCCCGGCTAGTTTTTTGTATTTTTAGTAGAGACGGGGTTTCACCATGTTAGCCAGGATAGTCTCGATCTCCTGACCTTGTGATCCACCCGCCTCGGCCTCCCAAAGTGCTGGGATTACAGGCTTGAGCCACCGCGCCCGGCCGTGTTGAATTCTTTATGCTCCAAAATCATCTCTTCTCCCCAAATCCCAGCCCCTATCCTGTCCAAGCCAACCTTGTTTAAATCAAATACAGTTTTCTGACTGAATCATTATACAGGGAAATATGTATGATTAAAAGCTCAAGCTGGAATTGTTGACAGAGTGGGAATGCTTTTGTCCAAAGAATCCCCGGGGAAGATTTATCCATATCCTAATAGAAAAGGTAAGAAGTTTGAACTCACCTGCCCCCACACCCAGCTTCCAGCCCATGCCTCCATGGTTAACAGGGAATCTGAAATTCTTAGGGCTCAAGCAGAGGTAACTGCCCAGTTCAAACTCCACCCTGCTACCAGAATAAGTATCCGCCTTGCTTTGTTGCCCGGAACAACTGCAACTCATGAGTGATTCTGTCCCCAGGCCTCTACTTCCTGAGTCCACTTCCCAGAGCAAGGCGTGGATTCTTCCTACGGACCCAACCCTTCAAAAGCCAGTTCCAGCCCTGCCCTGCCCTGGGTGGCACCAGCTGACCTGGGAGTTGCCTCTTGGGAAACTGGACTGATATTAGAAGAGCTGGGCTCACAAGATACTTGGTCCCTCTCCAAGCCACTAAGTAATCTCTGCTCTCCAGTTGTTGCTTATGCAGTTTGGCCACCTGTTCACAACTTTTAAAAAAAATCAAGAAATGAGGCCCTGAATCATGATTGCATAAGCAGTCACAGGAAGAAAAAGTATACGGACCGCATCTGGTTTAAATATGTAAGATATGTCTGGGGCAAGAGCGGATGCATGTGTGGCAGTGGGAGACAGTAGGGAAAATTCAAAGCAGAAGTTTTTCTGAGGACAGAGCAGTGGGTTGTTTTTTGTTTTATTGTTTTTTGTTTTTTGGGTTTTTTTGGCAGAGTTTTGCTCTTTTTGCCCAGGCTGGTGCAATGGTGTGATCTCAGCTCACTGCAACCTCCATCTCCCAGGTTAAAGTGATTCTCCTGCCTCAGCCTCCCAAGCAGCTGGGATTACAGGAGCCTGCCACCACGCTCGGCTAATTTTTTGTATTTTTAGTAGAGATGGGGTTTCACCATGTTGGCCAGGCTGGTCTCAAACTCCTGACCTCATTTTTACATATGCAACAAGCCAGTCTATCTGCAAATGGGAGAAAAGTGTAGGTGTCATAAGAAACCCTGAATGTACTAAGTGAAATTTTAAGAGACATAATGAGAAAATAATTTCTAATACCACTGTCTCTAAGGGAAGGGGTCATTGCTCTTCAAAACCTAGGAATCAAAAAAGGAATTTAGGAATACGTCAGGTACTGGGCTTCTTGTTCCACTAAATGAGGTTTTATTGTTCTATTAATGGAAGCTCATCCATCACATTATTTAAAATAGAGAAAAGTGCAATCACTATTCTCTCATCACTGTGTCAAACAAAAGAGATACGTGAATAAAACAAGTTGAAGATGAATTCTTAGAATATTTCACTTCTTTCCTTCTCTCAAAAAAAGCAAGCTGCATTAAAACGAAAAGAAACAGAACCTTCCTCCTTCCCTCCCACCTTCATTCCTAAAAATGAAGCTGCATTCCATTTGACAACCTCTCAGTGACGTTAGAGGCGTGTGACTCATTGGTTTTAATCTGCCATTGCTACAAACACGCTATAATCATTGTGGAAACTATTAAAGTGACACTTGAGAAAATAACATCATCCCCGGAGACAATTAGTGAGCCCAAATACATGAACCTGACAATTTCTGTACTTACTTATTTGAGAAAAAACTTAGAAATTCAACACTTTGCCCTAGCAACATAATGCCTATTCCAATCTTGACAAGTGAATAAGTACCCTCTTGTTAAAAATAATTTGTTATTAAATTTCACAGCTCTCCCACACATTACTAAGAATAGCACCGTTTCACTTAAAGAGAAACAAACCACACACACATGCATTCAAAGACACGGGCACACAGTTCCACTTAAGTAACACAACAGAGGAGTGCCGCTGCAGGAGCCGAAAGGTAGGTTTCATCCCTAACCCTCTCAACCAGAGACTTACCATGCTTCTTTTCTACTTTTTGTAAAATGCCTGTTACTACATAAAGCTGACTTCACAACTGAGACTCACATGTATCTCCTCGTTAGATGGTAAACCAGAAACAGAGTGCATATTAAGGTGACTACTGAATACAGAATTTAGTATCCACTATGTATGATCTGTTTATTAAATGGAGTTATGACATTCGGTTATATAAAATGTGTTGAGGGAGAGACTAGATGTCAACCAAATAAACTTACACATGATTTTTCTCCTGTGATTAATAAAGGCAAGTATTATATTACATGATTAAGTATAAAGTAGGACTTAAACAAATCACAACCAGAAAACACTTCATTGATACTATGTCCTTAAGATTTTTAAACTGATCTTCCAAACAGTTTAAAAGTTGACAATGCTAGGTAACTGCGGCAATGAAAATAATAGACTTTGGTTTTAGACATGTTAAGCGTGAAACACTTAACGTAAAAATGTTGAGTAGTTAACTTGGTAATTAGACATTCAAATAAGATACTCAAGGTAGAAATTTAGACTAGAGACATAATCAGTGGAGTTGTCAGCATAGAGATGAAACATAACCTCATAAGACTGAATGGAATCACCTAGAAAATAAGTAGAGAGAGGCCGGGCACGGTGGCTCACGCCTGCAATCCCAGCACTTTGGGAGGCCGAGACGGGCAGATCACAAGGTCAGGAGATCCAGACTCTCCTGGCTAACACAGTGAAACCCCATCTCTACTAAAAATACCCAAAAAAAAAAGAAAAAAAAAAAATTAGCCAGGCGTGGTGGTGCAGCCTGTAGTCCCAGCTACTCGGGAGGCTGAGGCAGGAGAATGGCGTGAACCTGGGAGGCAGAGCTTGCAGTGAGCCGAGATTGCGCCACTGCACTCCAGCCTGGGTGACAGAGCGGGACTCCGTCTCAAAAAAAAAAAAAAAAAAAAATGGAAAAAAGAAAAGAAGTAGAGAGGCTGGGTGCGGTGGCTCACACCTGTAATCCCAGCACTTTGGGAGGCCGAGGCGGGCAGATCACAAGGTCAGGAGTTCGACACTAGCCTGGCCAATATGGTGAAACCCCGTCTCTACTAAAAATACAAAAAAGTTAGCCAGGAGTGATGGCGGACACCTGTAGTCCCAGCTACTCCGGAGGCTGAGGCAGGAGAATCTCTTGAACCTAGAAGGGGGAGGTTGTAGTGAGCCAAGATCAGGCCACTGCACTCCAGCCTAGGAGACAGAGCGAGACTCCATCTCAGAAAAAAAAAAAAAAAAAAAAAAGAAGTAGAGAGAGAGAGGCAGTCCAGGGATTTAACCTTCACAAACCCAATACTTAAGGGTTAAGAAGTAGGGGAGAAACCAGCAAGGCCAACAGAAGGGACACCCAGGGTGGCAGGAGTGACCACCACAGTGCAGGCAAGCAAGACACAGACACCTTATATCAATCATTATCTGGGCTATTCTACATTATGTCCTTTAACCCACACAACAATGTAATGATGTCGAGACTAGGCAGAGCCAACAGTGCTATTGAGAGGTGGAGCAGATGAGGGGTGAGGATGAACTAGTGGATCATCTTCTTACCCATCTTGACATCTCACACACACATTCACACCACACACACAATTACTAAATTACTAGTGACTTCTCTTCAAAGGAGGACAAAGAGTAGAGATGAGTATTAACATCAACAAAAATCTTCTCCAAACCACTGATATTCCTGAAGATACAACTTAAAAGAATACTAAACTAGACATTTCAGGTGTCCTTCCAGATTTGATCCCATGCTCACAACCAATATAAAATTTGATAATATAAATCTTTTAGCTTTTAGGATCATGATATTGGAATAAAAATAAAGTTGCCTGGTTATATGTTTTCATCCAAGTGTTTCTCAAACTGTACCATTTAACAGGAGAAACTTGCAACATTTTAATAGGTCTGAAGGTCAAAACATTTTTAAGAGTACTAATTCTATGCTGTCCTCTTGAATACACATACTAGCAAATTAAAATTATGGGAAGTCCTTAACAAAGACTTATTTTACTTACATTTTGAAAAATTTATTTTTTTGACGAACAGTTTAAAAATCTTAAGGGCACTAGTATTAATGAAGTGTTTTCTACTTGTGATCTGTTTAGGTCCTACTTTATACTTAATTATCTAATATAATAGTTGTAATAATTGCCTTTATTAATCACTTTATATCAATCATTATGTTGCATATTCTACATTACCTCCTTTAATCCACACAATAATGCAATGATTTTGACATTAGGAAACTGCAACTCCAAAGGCTTAAGAAACTTTCCCAAGGTTACCAAACTATTAAGGTTTGATGTGATTCATAGACTTTCCCAAGACCCTGTTTTATTAATAGTATGAGTGTAATCACAAATATTTTCTACCATACTATATTTTTAAAACAAATTACTTCTTTCTTAATCCCAAAAAGTTATCTTTGTAATATCCTGAACTATAACTCATTTTTTTCTCAAAGTATTGATTCAAACCCTGTTGCCAATAATTTCCTTCTAAATCTGTCACCCAAAGACAATGGTAGAAGTTCCCCAGTGCCATTTTTTTCTGACAAAATTTAGATATTTTCCACTATCCTGTACATACAACACACTACAGAATTTCACAAATAAAATATTGCTAAAGCACTTTTTAAAAGACTTATAAGTAAATGAAATACCATCAATTCTCATACTGAGAGATCAATACTAAAGTATCCATTTCCTGTACTTTACCACTGCTGGGTCCTTATAAGTAAGATTTCTGCAAAACAAATATCTATCAACTGAAAATAAACAAGATTACAAAGCAGGCATGTACAAGATTAAATAGAAAAATCTGTTAATTTCCTGAAGTTACATTTTATTATCTTAAAAAATAAAGATAATATCTATCTTTAGGTTTTGTAGAAATTAAACATTTAAAATGCCTAGCACAGAAATACTTGTTTCCTTTCTGATGCACATGGAAGTTCTCTGTAAAGCATAAGCTGATGTAAATTGTTGTTTGTAAGTTATCACTGCACCTATTCCTTAGCTGTGATTTAATATATATTAAATGTGCTGTGTGATATGAACCCTGGTCAAAATAATGCATGCCAAACTATGTATGCATGCAACACTTTCAGAAGTCTGCATATTACTTAAAAATAAATTATTCTACCCTGCCTATAAGTGAGACTTGTTTCAAAATTTTAACTTTCAACCATGAGGAAAATCAGTATCCTCCCCAAATGAGATTCCAAACCCTCAAGTTTTATGTCATAAATCACTCTAGTCCTAAATATTGCCTGCTCCACAAAAGCCTCTTTACCTCGTGTTTACTGGCACAATCCCAAGATACAACACACTAAATTTTTCACAATTTGATTTATGCCAAAGGTTAATCGAGATAATATAATTTTAGACCAAGGTTTCTCAACCTCGGCAATATTAACATTTTGAACCTCATAATTCTCTGCTTTGGGGGGAAATTGTGCTATGCATTGTGGGATGTTAAGCAGTGTGCCTGACCTCTACCCACTAGACACCATGGCCACTCCCTGGCCCCAGGCATGAAAATCAGAAATGTCTCCAGATATTGTCAAATGTCATGGGGCCGAGGGAAGGGGGGTACAAAATTTCCCATGGATGAGAACAACTATTTCAGAGGATCTCAGAATTTAGCTAACTCCACTAATCAGATAAAGCAGACTTGAGGTTCCCAGGGGTCTAAAATTAGCTGAAAGGCTCATTTAAAGACTGTAACCTAGAAAAGGTATTAAATATATGAGCAAAGCAAACAGACAAGTGAAGACTACACACCTAAGAAGTTAATGAAAAACATACTATCAGACCAAAGGGCAATATCTACTTCAGTGCTAAACCATTAATAGATACTCAGTAAACATATATACTAAATGCTGGAAGAATTACAATTTAGTAGAGCCAAGAGCTCAACATCCTTGCTACCTTGGAAAAAAACTCATTCAAGTTCCCTTATCTTTCAGATACAAAGTGGCAGGAAATGATGTATCTGGCCCAGCAGGGTGGCTCATGCCAGTATTCCTAGCACTTTGAGAGGCTGAGGTGGGGTAATCACTTGAGGTCAGGAGTTCCAGACCAGCCTGGCCAACATGGTGAAACCCCTTCTCTACTAAAAATACAAAAATGAGCTGGGCATGGTGGTGCGGCCTGTAGTCCTAGCTACTCAGGAGGCTGAGGTGGCAGGATCAATTGAACCCAGGAGGCAGAGGTTGCAGTGAGCCGAAATCCCACCACTGCACACGTCAGCCTAGGCAACAGAGCAAGACCCTGTATCAAAAAAAAGAAACCTATCAGATCTTCATTTTATCCATCACAATGATATTGCAAAATATTTACAGCAAGTGTAACCAACTTAGATGACCCTGCTCCCTCAGCTGGGCCTTATTTAAGTAATTATCTAATATTACACATTTTAGATGCCATTTTTATGCATTCCAAAATTGTTATATACATGCTATAAAATACATCTGTGCATAAAATATTCTGTATGTGAATAATCCATGCTGTGCCACCACAAATGGTTTTCTTAGCTTGAGAAAAAGATTCCATTTCGAATTCTTTGTTCCTGCTTCACACTTTAAAATACTGATAATTTGTTGAGTTCAGTGGGAGGTTGAATAATAACCCCACTCCCACCAAGGTCTACTTCCTAATCCCTGGAACCTGTGAATGTTACCCTATATGGCAAAAAGGACTTTACAAACGTGATTAAAGATCTTCAGATGGGGAGGCATCCTGGAGTATCCCAGTGGGTCCTAAACATAATCACAAGTGTCCTTATGAGAGGGAGGAAGAGGGAGACTCCACTGTTGTAGAAGGGATTGTGACCACAGAGGCAGAGATTGGAGTGGTGATGTAGCCAGAAGCCAAGGAATGCTTGACTATCCCTAGCAGTGAGAGAAAGAAGTGGATTCTCCCCTGGAGCTGCAAGAGGAAACCAACCCTGCTGATACCTTGTTTTTAGCCCCTTAATGAGACTCATTTTAGACATGACATCTAGAATTGTTAAGAGAGTAAGTGTGCGTGTGTTAAGCCACTAAATTTGTGGTCATTTGTTGTACTAGCAACAGAAAAGAAACACAAGTACTATACCAGCATTGCCCTACACATTTCATATGCAGCTTAATTTTATGACCAATGCAGTTCTATATTCAGTATTATTCACATTTTACAGAGGTGAGACTGAAGCTTAATGAGATTAAGCAATTTTCCAGAAGTCACCTGTATTATATTGTTATAATTCAAGCCCAAGTTGATCTGACCTAAAAGTCTATTCACGGCATATGAGGATCATTTGGCTAAAGAAAATGAAACACCTACTCCTGATTCTCCATTGTAATCCTCATCTACAGTTAATCAATGCTAACAGTTTATGACAGTGAAGCTCAAAGTTAACAGCTGAATTTTGTTACCAAATTTTCACCTGAAACTTTTTAATTCTAATTAGTTTAAGAAAACAGAGTAAGGCTAAAAAAATACTCCCAAGACATCATCTTTTCCACTAGATAATTATAAAATGTATTTTTTAAAGTACAGGTGCCATTAGAAAAAGGAATGAGAAATTTCTTCTGTGCAAATACATTTTCGAACTTCCCAGGACTAATAAAATCAAATCCAACCTATTTCATGAATAGAAATAAAGTTGGAGGAATTGAGCAACAGTAATTGTCCAAAAAATTGTTGCAGGAAGTCAGGGACCCCAAACAGACAGACCGGCTGAAGCCAGAGCAGAAGAACATAAATTGTGAAGATTTCATGGACATTTATTAGTTCCCTAAATGAATACTTTTATAATTTCTTACACCTGTCTTTACTGCACTCTCTGAACTAAATTGTGAAGATTTCATGGACATTTATCTCTTCCCCAGTCAATACTCTTATAATTTCCTATGCCTGTCTTTAATCTCTTAATCCCGTAATCTTCATAAGCTGAGGATGTATGTCACCTCAGGATCCTGTGATGATTGCTTTATCTGCACAAATTGTTTGTAGAGCATGTGTGTTTGAACAATATGAAACCTGGGCACCTAGAAAAGGAACAGGATAACAGAGATTTTTCAGGGATCAAGGGAGATAACCATGAAGTCTGTGGGGCCGGGCAGAACAGAGTCATATTTCTCTTCTTGCAAAAGCAAATAAGAGAAATATTGCTGAATTCTTTTTCTCAGCAAGGTATAGCCCTGGGAAAAGAATGCACTCCCAGGGGGAGGCCTCCAAAATGGCCGCTCTGGGACTGTCTGTCTTATGCAGTTGTAGATAAGGGATAAAATACTCCCTGGTCTCCTGCAGCACCCCCAGGCTTATGAGGATTGGGAAATTCCAGCCTGGCGAAATTCTAATCAGACCAGTTCTCTGCTCTTGAACCCTGTTTCCCATTAAGGTGTTTATCAATGACAAGGCATGCACAGTGGGACAGGGAACCTCATCAGTAATTCTAATTTTGCCCTGGCCTTGTGACCTTGCCCTGCCCATTTGCCTTGTGATATTTTATTGCCCTTGAAGCATGTGATCTCTGTGATCCACACCCTATTCGTACACCCCTCCACTTTTGAAATCCATAATAAAAACTTGCTGGTTTTGTGGCTCAGGGGGCATCACAGAACCTGCCGACATGTGATGTCTTCCCCAGACACCCAGCTTTAAAATTTCTCTCTTTTGTCCTCTTTCCCTTTATTTCTCAGACCGGCCGACACTTAGGGAAAGCAGAAAAGAACCTACATTGAAATATTGGGGGCTGGTTCCCCCAATAAAAAATATAAATCATAATGTCTGTTTTTAACTAAATATTTTGTTTCTGATAACTTGTGTAAATCTACTTGTCTTTGGAAAGTCAACAGGATGTGTTATCTCAATTTTTCCATTTACATAACTAACCTTGATTTGATATATATACACACATGTACACACCTGTACTTCCTATTAAGGCTTCCATATAACACTTGGAATTTCAGAATATTAGAGTATCACCAATCATCTTGTATAAACCATTGAGAAAGAATGGACATGCTTCAAATGAATAATATAACTGGGTTTCAAATTCAGGTTAATATAATCCTGCTGTTCAGTTAACTTTCAAGTTCAATATACATTCAATCAGATGTCTTTCAGACTAGTTTACATTGATTGCCATCTATTTCAATGTTCCCATTTCATGTTTGAGTATCTTGCAAAACCTTCCCAAAACTAATGAATCGAATGAGTTCTCCCCCCATCCCCATCTCCTGTTCACCATATTTAGTTCCAACCCAATTATGCTAATACTTCCCAGGAAACTTCTCAGCTATGTCCTTTAGAATGCCACTGTCATTATCTCTCTCCAGAATTTAGTTTGATAAGTTCTTAAGTGCATGCATCATCTGATCCTCAAGCCTGCACATCCTTCCACATGCTCTGCCCTGGTTGTACAGGCTTGAAGATTAATTATGCATGCACTTGGGTGAGGAGACCCCAACTTTCAGAGTCAGAAGCTGAGGCCTAAGCCAAACAACTCCCTTTCCCAAAAACTGTCATCACCAAATCCCATCAATTCCAGCTCTTAAATATCTCTTGAATTTATTCTTCTTCCTCAGATGTCATTCACTTCCTGCCAACCTCCAGTCTTGCCCTATATCCTTCTCCTCCTCCACAGAGATGCCTCCAGGACCTTTCTAAAATATTGGGAGAGTTAGGGGTCTAGTAATACATGTTTTAATGAGCCCTGCAGGTACTTCTGATGCATGCTAATGATTGAAAGCCCCTGCCCTAGCCATATACCAAAGTTAAAATTATGTCTGAACTGAAACTACAGCTTCAATGACTTTAGCTGCTTCTCTGAAAAAAGTTTAACTGAAACATAAGTCCTCTAGCCTTACCCAACTAGAATTAAAGACAAACAATAAAAAGCACAAAGAAACTCAAAGTGAAAAGCCTGGGAAAGACTGCCAATGATTTTCAAGTGTTGACTTAAAAAAAACTCAATATGCCTCACGGTGCTCACATCTGCTTAAGGGTGCACTGTAAAAAGGCACTCGATTTGCTACTATCGCTACACATGAAGCTGGCTCTCAGCAGGCCTTGGTTCAGGGATCTAAAGGACAGGGAAGGTCACTGAGTTTATTATTTCACCCTCCATAAGCACTAACACTCCAAGGGATCCAGAAGAGAATTCCTAAGCATAGATCAGTGGCACATGCCTGTAGTCCCAGCTACTTGGGAGGCTGAGGCAGGCGAATCTCTTGAACCTGGGAGGCGGAGTTTGCAGTGAACTGAGATTGCACCACTGCATTCCAGTCTGGGAGACAGAGCGAGAGTCCATCTCAAAAAAATATAAATAAATAAATAAATAAATAAATACCACAGATCTTGAGTCCACAGAACAAAATGTTTCAAGTAGCACCAAAGAAATTACTTTCATAAGAGGTCTAAAAAGTCAACCACAGACAGCTTTAAAGGAATCCTATTCAGAAGATTAAAATAAGTTACTTATCTTGCATTGGTTTTAAAATTTCCTCACAATACCATGCATTCTTGTAGTTTCTGAAGAAGGGTAATTGGTGAGAAACCAGGCTAGAGATATTTTTGTATTGCTTAATCTCTTATTTGTTTTTCCCAGTTAAGGAAATCAGAAGTGGCCAGGTGCAGTGGCTCACGCTTACAATCCCAGCACTTTGGGAGGCTAAGGTGGGCGGATCACAAGGTCAGGAGATTGAGACCATCCTGGCTAACACAGTGAAACTCCATCTCTACTAAAAATACAAAAAATTAGCTGGGTGTGGTGGTGGGCACCTGTAGTCCCAGCTACTCAGGAGGCTGAGGCAGGAGAATGGCATGAACCCAGGAGGCAGAGCTTGTAGTGAGCCAAGATCATACCACTACACTCTAGCCTGGGCAACAGAGTGAGAGCCCATCTCAAAAAAAAAAAAAAAAAAAAGAGAAAATCAGAAATAAATAACATTCGAATAATTTATCTGAATGTGATGAAACATTAAATGAACATGAATTTAAGTCCACCTTGTTGGAAAACCCTACAGAGAATTATAATACCAAAGTATTTTCCGCAAAAACAGTGTTGTGTAAATAGAGTTAAAGCACCAGATTTAAAACAGGAAAACAGACCAACATTCTGAAAATAGGTACGCAACACGAATGAAGAAAAATATATCGTGGCTGGGAAGAAAAATTTAATTGTCATTGGGAAACTTTCTTCTTTGTATTCTAAAACGTGGAATAGTATAACATATTCTGGTTTGCTGGTTAAAGCAAGTAAGTTGTCTTTAAAATTTAAGGCTAGCCTTATTTTATTCAGATTCCTAAATCCAAACTACAATAATAAAGCAAAATGTGAATAAAGTACCATTCGTATAGACAGTTTCACTGAAATGAGTGAACACTGGGGGCAGGGGGAGAACAGTGCCCTCATTCAAGTCCTTTGCTACTCCAGCTGAGCTGGCGATGAGATGCAGTGAAAATAACTACACCTGGACTGCGGATGTGGGACTTCCATCCACATCCCCAACTTAGCTCACTGGCTAACATTGCAAATGCCACCTAACCTCATCTGACACTTTTCTCATATGCAAAAGGACTGCCCTGAATGAGATTATGTCCTTAGTACCTTCCAGCTCTGGTGTTCTGATTTTTACCTCTTAACAAAGGAACATTTCTTAAAAATGCACATTTCTCAAGTTAACAATTCATGCTACAATTTTTAAATTGATAGGAATATCAACCTAGAGCTTTACTAGTGTCCCTAGAGAGCTCTCTCTCTCAGAGACTTTCTGGTAAGTTCAAATAAAACAGTGAACACTCACATCAACTGTATGACATGCATGACGAAGCACTCTGAACATTAGATGTTCCCATGTATTAACTCGATTATAATTGTGCGATAATGTGCTCCAGAGCTGTTGAAGGCTAATAACTTTTTAACACCATATTTATCTCTCCCTAAACCTATGTCAATTTTTTAAAGTCTTCAGAAACTAAAATTCCTTTGAAATCACAATCAAGGTCATTGGTAGCAAAAAAATGGGTATGTTATCAAAGTCATTCAAGAAAAGCTATTCCACGAAGTTTTAAAAACAGCTTTCAAACCATATAATTCCAACTTTCTTCTTATAGTTTCAATAGAATATAAAAACGGATCGAACACCAGATTGTCAAATTATTGACTCAGGAGTGGGAGACGAGGAACAGAATCATGAACAAGGCACCCGGAGGCAAGGGAAATGACTATACAGAAGTTCAAAGGTTGATCAAGATAAGTCCTTCCTGATTCTATAATTCCCACGATTTTATGAATGAACTAACTTCAAAAAGACTTGAGGCCCTTAGACAAAATGACTTACTACAACTTCTTTGTAAGATGATGTCTTTCCTATTTCTATAATTTTCTTTAATACAACTATTACTAAAATTAAGAGGACAAATGATCCATTTGTAAGCAAGTCTTTAAGGAAATAGGAAAAACAATCATTCCTAATAATGAACTAGATTAAACAAGAATAACTGTTAGTGTGCTATTCTATATTCTATAATTTTACATATTTCAGATTAAGAACACAGAAACATTTTTCCATTCATCTGTTTCCTTCTAAGAACACTGTTTTCTGTTCATAAAGAATAAATCCAAATGTTTTTAACTGTTACAGTAATCAAAATATCCAAGAATTATGGAGAGAGCTATCATTATCTGTAAATCTGTAGCCTTCCATGCCTTAAAATTTAGATTGGCATATACTTCTTGGTTTATCCCAAATACCAGACAACAAAGAAAAAAAGAAAAGAAACTTTCCTCTCCATATAAAAGGGTAAGGGCCTTTAGAGGTCCTTCCTCCCCTGCGATTGGAATTATCGTAGGTAGAATTATTGTAGGTAGAACAGATTGAGTCTATAGGAATGTCACCTGAGTCGCACCATTTTCTCCTGGCAAAACAAGCCGCTCTAGTCCCTTAGCCGCCCTTCCCTTCCTCCATACATGCTGCTGTTTTCCTCCTTGGTGAGTTTCTCCCTTTTCCTTCTCCTCATACACTGTTCCTTTATTTTCCCTTCTGCCTTATTCCTCCAAGGCTAAAACCGTACTGCCTAGTCCACATTTGAGAAATACACCCTTACAACGCTTTCTTAAGACGCAGCAACACTTTTAGCTACAAAATCATCTTTACCTACATCTTATTAAGTGAAAAATTACTGGGAATCAGAAATTAAGGTTTTAAATGGAGCAAACGTAATGGAATTAAGATTCCTATGAGAAAAATATATAGATTAGTCCCTATCTAAGAGAAAAAAATTCAAAAAAGAAAAAAACAAATCAGCAACTCGGTGTACTTTCCCCTCTTGCCTCGTGCCCATCACATATTCCCTGCAAGTCTATGCAGATGAGAACCCATCCCCAGATCTTCTTTGCTCCCTGAGAGTGTTCCTGCTCTTACCCGACACATCGTTCACCATGTGTTTTTAATTCAGTCTAGCTTTGGATATACTAAGAATTATTAGTTTAAAATCTACCACAAAGGTTAAAAATGAAATAGAAAAAACTCATGTAAATTGTACATAGCATGGGAGTTCCGAGAACAGAATTGTCTTAAATTTTAATCAGAAATAGTATCAGTAGTAATAGTAAAATAGCTAACATTTACTAAATATTTGCTATTCGTCAGGCATCTAAGCTCTTTTAATCCTCACGATGGTCCCTGTGCAGTACATATTGTTGTGTCTCATTTTATAGTTAAAGAAATGGAAAGACAGAGAAAGCAAGAAAACTTGCCACAGTCCACATAGTCAGTATTGGCTGAACCGGGACCAGTACCCAGGCACCTGGCTTCCCCTCCTAGTAAGAGATGGCTTTGCAGATGAGGCAAGATGAGCCTGGCCTCCAAGAATGGCTGTGCGGGGTGGGCGCTGGGGGTGCAAGAAAAGAGAAAGCTGACCTAACTGGTTGACAACACTTGTATGGAAGGGAAATGAAAACATAACTGAAAAAGCAGTAAGTAAACAGAAGGCAGAACTGCATAAAACTCTTATTGGAGGAGCATTCTTGGATCTGCCGCAGTGGGTGAGTGGGAGTCATGGTGGGCTTATGAGTGAGAATGCATGGTTCAGGTACACACACAAGATTTGAGGATAAGAGTAGACTGATCACCAGATATCTCTAGAAAAATCGAGAGTCAAAATATTAATAGTATTTAAACACTGGATGAGAGCAAGCTTCCTGGAATTGAAATCATACAAAAGTCTTAAAAGAAAAACAAAAGTCGAATGCTCACTCACTTGTAAGGTGAAATCTATATGAAAGACACAAGCCTTATGTAAGGTGGTGCCCTGCCAGATTTTGGGGCAGGCGTGCAGAGGAGAGAGGACCTCACATGTACACACAAATGCACTCCAACCTTCAGAAGTTAGTGTGCCTTCTTTTAATTAACCAACAAAAGTTGTATATATTTATCTTGTTCAACAAGATGTTTTGAAATATGTACATACTGTGTAATATAGAAATTTAGCTAATTATTATTCACATTACCTCAATGTGCCTCTATTATAGCTGGGAACTTTTTATCTTTCATTGATTTAGGGGATACAAGTAAAGTTTTTTATGTGGATATATTGTTTAATGGTAAAATCTGGACTTTTAGGGTCCCCACGACCTAAATAGCGCACATTGTACCCACTTGGCAATTTTTCAACCATCATTCCCCTCCTACCTTTTGGAATCTATTTTTCCATTCTGTAGATCTATGTGTAGGCATTGTTTAGCTCCCACTTATAAGTGAGAACATGCAGTATTTTATTTTCTGACTTATTTCACTCAGGATAATGACCTCCAGTTCTATCTATCCATAATGCTATAAAAGACATGATTTCATTTTTTTTTTTACAGAGGAGTAATATTCCACGGCGCATATAGATATATATATATATATATATATATATATATATATATATATATGTTTAATCTCCATATCCACAACATTTCTTTATCCAATCATTTGTTGGTGGACACTTAGGTTAATTCTGTATCTTTGCTATTATAAATAGTGTTGCAATAAACATGACTGCAGATATCTTTTTGATTTTCTTTCCCTTTAGGTAGATACTGGATAGATGACTGCTGGCTCAAATGGTAGTTCTATTTTTAGTTCTCTAAGAAAACTCCATACTGTTTTCCATATAATTTACATTCCTACCAATAGCATCGTATCAGCATTCCCTTCTATCTGCATCTTCACCAACATCCAACATCTGTTCAGGTTTTTTGACTTTTTAGTAATAGCCATTCTGACTGGTATAAGATGATATCTCATTGTGGTTTTAATTTGCATTCTCTGATGATCAGTGATGTTGAGCATGTTTTTCATGTGTTAGCCACTTATATATCTTCTCTTGAAAAATGTCTGTTCAAGTCCTTTGCCCACTTTTTGACAAGGTTGTTTTGTTCTTGTTGAGTTCCTTATAGATTCTCGATATTAGCCCTGTGTCAAATAGTTTGAAAATATTTTCTCCCATTATTTAGATTATATGTTTACTCTATTATTTTTATTTATTTATTTTTGTTTTGCAGAAGCTTTTTAGTTTAATCCATTTAAGTCTCATTTGTCCATTTTTTGTTTTGTTGAGTTTACTTTTAAGGACGTCGTCATAAATTCTTTGCCTAGACCAATGTCCAGAAGAGTTTTTCCAGATTTTCTTCTAGGATTTTTATGATTTCAGGTCTTACATTTAAGTCTTTAATCCATCTTGAGTTAATTTTTGTATATGGTGAGAAGTGTGGGTTCTGCTTCATTCTTCTGCATATGGCTATCCAGTTTTCCCAGCAACATTTATAGAATAGAGTGTTCTTTCCCTGCCGAGAACTTTAAAAGACACTGAAAGCTCAACTCAGTGAGCTTTTTGCAGATAAAGTTTACCAAAACTCTTAATGATATTGTTAGCATACAACATTAATTCCAACAGCTAGTTTTATTTGTTTTTAAGTCTACTGAAGAGGATTATCTAAAAATATACTTAAAATATTATATCCAAAAGTACCTTCCTGACATTCTCTCTTCCTTGCCCTGCTTTATTTTTCTTCATAGTCCTTATCACCTCACATTATTTTTTATTAGATGATATCTTTGCAACATTGGGTTAGGCAAATATTTGTTAAGCAAAACACAAAAAAGTATGGATCATAAAAGAAAAAATAACCAAATGGTAATTTCCTCAAATCTTCTGCTCATCAAAAGACAGTTAAACTGTGAAACAAAAAGGCAAGTAACAGACTGGGAGAAGATAACTGATATATCTGACACAGGGCTTCTAATCACAATATATAAGGAAGTTTTATAACTCAATGAGATAAAGACAACTCAATTTTAAGAAGTTGACAAATGATTTGAAAACATTCAGATAAATAATGCATATTAAAACAGCCATTAAGTACATGGAAAGATACTCAAAAATCACTAGTCATGAAGAAAATGTGAGCTAAAATCATAATAAAATACCACTACGCACTAAGTAGAATGACTAAATTCAATAGACTGATAATATTAAATGTTGAGGAGAATGTGGGACAATTTATATTTCTAACAGTATTTATCCACAATAGCCAAAATTTGGAAACACAAATGTCCATCAACTGGTGAGCAGATAAACAAACTATGGCAAACCCACATTTGGAAACACTGCTTAGGAATAAGGAATTACTCAACATGAATCAATTTCAAAAAAGTATGCAAATTGAAAGGGATAAAACACAACAGACTACATACTGTACGTTCCTTGTATAAGATATTCTAGAAAAAGCAATACTAGAATGAATTATACTGTGGCTGAAGTTCAGGTAAGAGGTTGATCTTAGGGACATGAGAAAACTTCTAGGGTTCTATATGTTGATTATGGTGATGGTTACCCAACTGTTAATTACAAAAACTCAAGCTGTCCACAAAATAGAATACATTTTGTTGTAGGTAAATGATACTACGATAAAGCTGAAAAAAAAAAAAGTAAAACAAAAGGCAAAGATGGGTAAGAACGGTCTGCTAGAGAAGAAAACAGCATGGAAAAAGTATGGCTTGGTTTTGGAGTCAGCAGTGATCATTTTACACCACCAAGAAAGCATAGGCAAAAAAAAAGAAAAACAACAAAACAAAAAAGCAACACCAGGAAGTGCTCATTTTTAAAAAGGGAATGAGGAATACTTGTCTTTCCACCTTCACTTCTTCAAAGTTAGACTTTGTTTTCCTACAAATGACTATTATTGCTTCATAGATGCCTCCCAAATCGACAAAGCCAGTGCTGATTTCTACTTAAATATATTGACAATACCTGTATTTCCATCTTAATGTTCTACTGTCACATCCAACACAATGTGTTAAAAACTTAATTTCCATCTTGCCTCCAAATCGGCTACCTTTTCTGTTTCTGTTAATGGTTGCACAGCTCAAAAGCTAACTCTTCTTTCTCCTTCACTTGGCTCAATCCTCATCACGTCTTACTCCAAACATCTTTGGCATCTGTCTCCTCATCTACATGTTCACTGCTTTCAGCAGTTGGCTTCCTTATCACCACACTCATTGACTGCAATAATTACCTTACCTCTCTCTCAGCCACCATACTTGTTCTCCTTCAATTCATTGTGTAGGCTACTTGATTATGCTATCTTTCTAAGTCTCTGACTTTAACATTTTAACTATCTGCTCAAAAGCTTTTGGTAATAATCCCATTACCTATGAGATAAAGTTTAAATCCCCTAGCCAGGATACTACAGGCCTCACTCAAGCTTGTCCCAACCTAACTCTCATCCTGCCTCCAATCTGCCCACCCCCGTTAAAGACTCATGCCTTAAGCTTCCCCCATCAGAATGTAGGCCTGAAGAGCTAAGACCTTATTTAACTCATCTTTATTCAACGCTGTACCTCCAGAAGACTCTGTGAAATGTTTGATTTGGACTTCTTGCCTCTGTGCCTTTGGACGTGCAGTGGTCTTTAACTTCTCATTTAAATCCTACCCATTCTTTAGATCCACACTCAAGACTTACATCCCCACCACTTTCATTAAACTCTCACTCCACCACGTGATCACTACTTTTTATTACCTAAACCCTTGTTACACAATGTGGTCCTCACTGGAAAGATCTGAAGGCTCATTAAAAATACAGAATCCCAGTCCTGCCCCAGACCTAATGAATCAGTCTGCATTTGAACAAGATCCCTGGTTGTTCTATATGCACACTGAAGTTTGAGAAGCACTTGTTTAAAGCACTCTAACTCTCAGTAAAGTCTGAGTAAATTCTCACCCATAGCTTCTAAAAATTACAAACACCCCCATATCTCTAGAACTTCCTTACTACTATGTCTGACAGGTATACATTAACGTGGTTTTCTTTTGTTAAAAAAAAGAATTCCTTCATTTAGTCTTCATATCCTTCATTTGGACATAGAGACAATTTTATAAGATAAACAGAACTGGGTCTGGAGTCATATGAGGGTTTCCACTTGCACAATTTACTAAGCCTGTGACCTTGAGCAAGCCACTAAGCCTGCATCTCAGTTTCCATACCTGTAAACTCAGTCAACCACCTTATCTTATAAAGTGGTTGTAAGATTACAAAAGGCATTAAAGCAAAACATTCAAACAATTTATTTCTATTCTCCACTCACTCTTTCAAAGGCAGTATTTTTCCTTCGCTTATACATTTAATAGCTTTAAAACTCAAGTGTTTATCACATCTAACCCATCTACTAGTTATTTAAAGTTTGTCTTCTTTTGGTATATTCATATCTTGGGCTACTATTAGTTTCATGTGTCTTTGGCAATCTAAAGCATCTTGTTCACGAAATGAAAGATTAATGAATATTTCTTCTTTCTAATAAATGGCAATCATTTGGTAAAGTTAGAAATAATTATTTCTAAAGGCTTGGTAAGAAATGATAAGTTCATTTATTATAAATCTTGGTTAAGAAATTCTTAAAGTGTTTCTGTGCTTGAGTCATTTCTTGGGCTTTGCTTTTCTGAGTCACTATTTGATCCCCCACTCTTTTTTCTGCAACCAGAGAAGAGTTTCATCTTACTGGAATTAGACTGCACTATTTATTGTTACCCTTGATGTGCTATGCTTACCACCTGTTTATAACCCTCCAATAGCTACACTGATAGCAGGATTCTGGGCAATCCTGCTACTGAAGTAATTTTTCTTCTTTAATCCAATAGAGTAGATACTTTTACTGCAATTTATCTTTCTGCTTACAATTTGGTCTCTGGAATAGAACGTCACATTAATAATCTTTAATTCTTTATATAAAATTTAATATGTAATGATCTACATTACAACAAAATAATATCCCATGTTATGTTTTCTTTTTTAAAGACCACTTGTTCCCAGCCAAGGACAAGGACATTTGGAGGACAGAGAAACAGTTTAGTTTGGTTTTAACAAGATTAAGTAAAATAGAGCATCAAAAACTGGTAAACAAGAGATTATTCTAAATAAAATATATTTACTAATTCTATTTTTAAAGACAGGTTTCAGGCCAGTGTTATAAAGGTCAAAGTGTGATAGTATGATCCCAAGCAATTTAGATTAGTAAGGTTTTACAATCCTCAGCACTTAACAAGAATGTTCCATTATCACAGCAAATACAATGGAACATTCATAAATATCTGCATGAAAGTCATAAAACCTATAAAGGCATTTACAAACACATATCAAAATCCAAATACTCTATTATTTCTCAACTAGACAGTGTTAGAGGACCATATGTGTACTATATCTCTTCTATTCTAAGGTACACGTTCTCATTTAACATTCCTAAAATTAGGAGATCTTAAAAAAATAAAATAAATGATCTGAGACTTGATGGCACATTGTAATACATCCACTCAAAGTTACCTAGCTCACAAACTCAGAAAAAAAAACTTAAGATCATAGTACGAAGATATTTGCCACGTATCAAATAAGGTATTCTCAATCATGTACACAAATCCATTCTGGGTATAGCTGGCCTGGTTAAAAAGTAACTCATGACCATTTTAGTCACATAGCCCTAGAAAGAATGTCAGCAAATTTTTAAAGTCTGTTTAAGTCTGTTTAGACAACACACTGGGAGAAGCACAAGCATGCAGGCAAAGATACCCCAGGAATGAAAAACCTAGCTTCACTACTGCCCAAGGTCATCTAACTAAGCAACTTACTCTTCTCTGCCTCATTGCAATTCAGGCATGTGAAGCAAAAGAGAAATACCTGGCTGGGCTGTTACTAGTTTAGAAATAATTTATGTAAATCACTTGACAGTGTTCAAAAGCTCCTATCTTCCAGTTTGTCTAAACTTAATTGCATCACAGTGACAGGAATATTTCTGAGATACTCTGGAGGCTATAATACAGATTTCCTAACCTCGTTGCTATTCATCACTCCAAATCCAGCATTCCCTTAGAGTTGCACGCTCCATCACTTCTGTTCCTTAAGACCTAAAAGCAAAATTTAAGACTTAAGCATGCTTTTCTGTTTCTCCACTTTTGGTTTTAAGATCAAGGTAGGAAATGAGTAGGTTTTATTTCTCTTATGTACACACAAGATTTGTGATCTGTCCATCATGAATATGATATTCAGTGGATGCTGCTGACAAGGCACAAGACAAAAGGTCCACAACTGAGAGGACTCAATAGCAAGACTACAGTATGTGAGGCTCTAGCCAAGCCCCCCACACCACCCACTCGCATCCCCATCAGCACTGGGCTGCTTCCATCTACCCGGGACAAAAAGCTCTATTTGTTAATAACTCAGTATAAACACCCATATTTAATGATACCACTCCTATTTCTCCTCCAGGACATGGACCAGGCCCCTTTGGTGAAAAAAAAAAAAAAAAAAAAAAATTCATCACCAAAACAAGGATTCAGGGACCTTCAGGATCTGGCATATCATTCTGTGAGGCCTCGGAAATCTGTGTTCTTATTTAATAATGTGTGTGTGTGTGCTCTATTCTTGGGCATTTTATAAGTGAATATACACAAAATTGAGCATGAGATAAATAATAACTATGGATTAGAGATTTTTATTTCTCAGTATGAAGCCAAAAGAAGTCTAGTGAATGGTTAAATTGTTGACCAAGATACACTAATTCCTTCGATGATTTTCTCCATATATCAGTAAATTAAATAGAACACAGAAAAAAGCATTTCAAAACAACTGACAGCCATCAGTATTACCATAATACAATGAAACAGTGAAATATAGTAACGACGGTAATACCTGATAATTATCTAGGGACTTCTCCCTCAAATTGCTCAAAGCACAGAGAGCAAACCCTTGTTAAATAGACAGTGGTTAATACAAACACAGCTTAATTCAAAGCAGGTGCTTCTCCCAGGCCCACACAAACCCCACTTTTTCCTTTAACAGCTTAGGAAAAATTGGCTTATCTGCAGTGTGGTGATTCAACATGTGTTTTTAATCTAATGAGATTTTATTACACTATAAAAAATCTATCATTTACATTTAAGAAAAATGTTAGTATGAGTTACTGAGTATACAAGTATATCATTTTTTTAAAATTAAATGTTTTACAGTAATTCTTTGGGAAGATGTTTTCTTAGGTTTACTGTGCATATTTGGTCAATGGTGTCTGAAGCACTAGTACCAAGCTCTTTAAAAGATAAAGTGACACAAAATCCTGCCTCCCAGGTTAGTAGGGGCACCCTGAAAGGCATGTCTCTGAAAAACAAAGAATAAATCCATCAACAACCAATGCCACCCAGGACTGCTGCTCAACATGACAGAAACCATACCAGGGCAATTACCCATAAAACATAACGGCTCCATTAACCTAAACTCGAAAAAAGAACACTAAACAGCCAATAAAAAACATTTATGCCTACTCTATTTAACATTTGATAGTCAGGTTCTACTTTTTTAAAGAAAAAAAAGTTTTATCTTAATCCATTTTGACATAACATTGTACTTCCTAGTTTCTTGACATTTCATTGTATACAAGTAACACTGGAACTAAATAATAAGCATGTCTTTCATCTCAAACACAGTACCTACTGCTATTTATAATTTTTTAATGCCTAGGGTAAAAAAACAAACACTTCAAATAACATAATCAACATTTTTCATGTTGTTAGTGTAATAGCTTTTACTGAATAAAGCAAATGAGAAGTCCGAAAGGAGCAGCTAAGTTTTCTCTAAGAGGAAAATGTGACTGCGATGTACATTTGAATTCAGTCATGACAAGATTTTGAACACCTATTCCAAAAAGAAAAATATTCATAAGCTCTACAAAAACCTTTAAGATAATAGCTTCTTATCTAAAGGATAACCTCTTTATGACCAAAATGACACTTTTCAAAGAAATGAAGGAGAAAAAAATGGAACAACAATAAAAATAAACCAATAAACAATGTGAAGCTTTGGATTTGATTTGGTGTCACTGACTAGTTTAGATTTTAAAAAGTGAGGGAAATAAAACTTTCTAAGTAAACATTCAAATCAGATTTTAAAATTTCAAAGATTTTAGAAAATACAGGAGTTTGGTCTCAAAAAAGTTAATTCAATTCTATTGGCCCCACATATACAGAGGCAAGAGCAAATAACTTAGCCGTCTATTCTCTGGTCTCCAGCTTTGCTATTCTAATAAAATGGATAAATTGTTGATTTTATCAACAATTTGATTAAGCATAAATGTCAGAAAAAACTCATTTGTTTTAATATCTGCTCCCAATGGAGAAAAGGGATAAGTTTTAAATGGCCTAAATTCTCAAAAATAAAGAGCTTGTAGTTTGCAAGCAAAAGTTAAGTAGCCAGAGGCCAGATTTTTTCCTCCATGTTTTCCTACAGGAGACACGTATCTTCTTAAAGTCAAAACAAGGGAAGTCAAATTATGAAAATGATCAGAATGATAATTCAAGACCATTTATGGAGCACTTAATTTACAGTCACTACATACTTTATATACCTGACTTCATTTAATCATTACATCTTTGTGAGGTAGGGGTATCACCCAAGTGATATGATTTGCCAAGTTCCAAGCAAAAAGCAATTACAACTGTCTAATTACTATTAACAGGGTTTAGCACACAGTTTGACACACAGCAAGCAATAAATAATTATTTGCCATAAAATTAAACTTATGGAGAAGCAAAGGCATTACAGGGAGGAAAAGTAATCTGTCTAAGGTCATTCAGCTACTAACTGATATGACAAGATTAAACCCAAGTCAGGGAATACCAAAATCTCTACTCTCATCAGAGATGATTCTGTTCACAACCATGGATATACATCTGCTCAATGTGCTTGTTCCTTCCTGGAAAGTGACAAACTCAGCCTGGGATTTAGTAGAAACAGCTCAAATAAACTGTGAAGAAATCTTCAAGTTTCTCTGTGTTCAGATCCTTCAAATGTTTTCTAATTATACTAAAGTCAAAGTCAATGTGATTTTTTTTGAGGAGGAGGGCAGACTTTGGTGTTTAATACTAGACAAAGGTAAAAAGTACTGAGGCAGGTAACTTGACTTTAGAAGGAATGAGGCTTACTGTAAACTTGTTGGCAAAATTTCTTAAAGTAATATTGATGACTTCTCATAAAAAATTACTTTCCTATGGGTTCCTGCTTTTAAAATGTTCTATTCTTTGCTCTTGAGCTTCTACCAAGATATTCCAGCTACCTATATAACCACCATATTTTTCTACTTGAAAGTCTCAAGTATACACTTTACAGTTGTTTCACAAGATAAAAAGTGATCAGTGATTGTGATATGAAGACACTGAAATGTTTCTGACACTTTATGTAAAAAAAAAACCATTATTTAAATGTCAGTTAAGCATTCTTAACATTTATTACTGGCACATCAGCACAAGGATTTATTAAAACTTTGAACTACCTTGAAAGGCACATAGTCCAAAGTTCCCATTTTAGTTTATTACATACAGAAATGAAACACATGCTCCTCTTAAACTGTGTAAGTTTTAGATTATGTTGCAATATGTCATATCATTATCATTATTCTGCTATAAGTAAGAGGCAACTGAAACCAAAAGTTCAGTGACAGCTTTGCCAGATTTGCTTTGTATTTGAATAACGAGAATAAAAAGAGGATGAGTTGGCAAAGATTAAGACAGGTTTTTCCCCATCTTCAAAGCCTGGTTTTAAGATATCCAGGAAGTCTTTGCAATTGAAATCCAATTTTCAGATAAACACGTAAAGACGTATGGTAACAGGAACCAAGGAGATAAAGGGAATAATATATACTTCCTGTCCTTAAATAGTTTCAAGTCTCTAGAAAAGCTAGATGTAGAGGAAATAAAAGTCCTTTGAAAACCCAGATGAGAAACCTATGTCATCTCCAATTAGATGAGTTTCCTCATTAAAAAAATGAAATGACTGCACATCTCTGTATTTCCAGAGAAATCTGTGCATTTATCTTTATATAATATATTCCAGCTGTGAATTTACAGGGCCATCTCCCCAGTCATAATGTGAACCCCACTGAGGGCAGGTCTCCATCTTATCTATGTCTGTGTAAGTATAGGCCACATAAAAGATGCTGAATCAGTGCTCATTATATAACAAACAAGTGATGACTTCTCTAAAACCAAAATTTCCTCTTACTGGATAAAGTGCCATTTTCTACTCTGTAGCTCCAGAAATAGATTTAACCATACATACCCCCAATGTCTATACTCTCACACAAATAATCACTCAAATCAGGCCAGAATAGAACATGAAAGTCAGAAAAACAATGCTTAATACTTCTGGTTACTGGTAAAGCTCACATTTAAAAAAAAAAAAAAAAAAAAAGACTGAGTGAACTACAGGTATTTCAGTATTAGCAATTTTAAAAGTTGGATTAGGTCAACATAGGCAGCCCTACAGATAATCATTTGAAAGAAGAATGTCTTCCACAAAAATATCTCTTTGGTTTAACCCTTCAAAGGCCCTTGTTGTAAAACAAATGGCTAACTGATCACGGGAGACAGACAACTTGCATTCTCCCATGAAGGGTCTCATGTCAACTGCTATTTAGATTGGCCACCAAGTGAAACCCTTCGGAGTAATGAATGTAAGATAGGATAGTTTTAGAGACGTAGACCCTGGCCAGGGAAGTCCACAGCATGAAGGCTCATCCAGCAGGCCAAGACAGAATAAGGCCCCAGGGCTTTTTTGGATTTGAAGGAGTAGAGAGCAAAGGAAGAAGTGCTGACATTCAGAAACGTGGCTATCTGAGAAACAGATTAAGAACTAGAAATGGAGAAAAACAGATACAGATAAAACTTCAATTATTCCATGGCTTGTCCCAGCATCAGACCTGCCTCATATCCCACAACCTTTCACTGCAGGAAAGGACTCTTAGATACACAAACTTTGTCATTAAAGAGCATTTCCACATTTGACCATACATTTTTGCTGATAGTCTTAAACAGAGCCTCAGCCACCCAGAATTAATGTTCCTCCCCTTCCAGGAAGCAATTCACAACAGAGAATGGTTGAATGGGATAGAGATATATACAATGCAATCAACTTCCTTTTCGTTTTATGCTCTTCTAATAGTTGGCAGAAAGGGTACGTTTTTAAATAGTCACATGAGTTGACAGGTGGAAGTCACTATGCTCAAGTTGCAGGTCCAAGTTTGGATATCATTAAGCTTGCTTAAAAAAAAAAAAAAAAAAAGATTAAGATATTGAGAAACTCATTTGAAAGACATGTACTTGCAAAAAAAAAAAATAGTAAAACTAGGTCTAAATTATTTTAAAAAGCAAAAATTAAATAATTCAAACTAGGTATATTTTTACTTACATGAATAAACCTTAAATACACATACACACTTTCATACCTGAAGCCCAATTTGGCAGACTGTTAAAACAGAGTGCCATCTGGGAACCCGATTCCTAAGAAATGACTTTAGAGCACTGCCACAAAATCAAGCACTCTTCTGAAGCTTTAGCGAACAGTTACATCCTTAAAATATCATTTTGAGACTCTTTTATTTTCCTGATGGGAATATGTTAACACTAATTTTGATTCCAACTACTGTTCCTTTGGCAACTATCATGTGTAAAGATAATAGATTTTTAATTTCTGTACTTTCATTTTGATAGACTTACAAAAACAAACTCACTTAATATCAATGTTTACTTAAAGTTATATTTTATACTTCAAATATCAATCCTGTAGGTAATAGAGTAAGTCTATACTAGAAAAGAATTTCCTTGCATGACAAATAGTGTTCAAAGTCATTGCCACCCTGTAATGGATATTATGAACAGAATGTATCTGAAGACGTGCTAAAAACTGGATTGGAATGGTAAGGGGGTGGAAAGAGGAAACATGTTTACAATCTGTTCAATTTCTCAGCTTAAAATTTTTGATATATAGAGCAATGGTTTAAATACAAGACTTAGTTTCTGAGTCAAATTGCTAGACATATAAAATTAACACCTTTAATGGTTAAACCCTACCTTTCTGCCAACTTCAAGTTCTCCAACACAGGACCTCTAGGCTACTCTGTCGAGTTGCTTTTGACTACAAGCCATTGCTCTGTATCTCCCTTAACGACCAGATGACTCCACAAAGACCATGACACTTGCCAGAGGAGCTCTCCAGTGTGCTGTGGCAGGCTGGTGGGGCCATTATGCTTGATCTCGTACAGCCCTTTTACGGAAGGCCTGCACAGATGGCTCTGTGGGAACTTCACCACATTTTCTTTGTGGAGAGTGTGTGCTCATTATGGATGTTTAGTAAATGGTTAAGAATAATGATCCAGTTTTTCATCCACACAAAAGATTGATTTCATGGCCTCAGACTGGGGTAGATCTCAATCTACCATTCATGGAGACTAAATCATAAATTTGCTTATTCGCATTCTGAGAAGAAAAGAGGTTGGATCCTACCCATTAAGTCAGGAATATCAAAATTAAAGGTGTCACCTGATGCTTGAATACACGTAGTCCCTAAATAAATAGAATAATTCAAACATATTTGAAAAAATTAAAACTACTGTTTCCTACAAAGTAAAAGAATTATTAGAAAATTAGAACACATAATAGGATAATTTACAGAAATATGGAGAATACTCTGGTTCTGATTGGTGAAAAGTTATTACTGTGAATTAAACTGTAAATTTCAGATAGCTAGAAAATTGAAAAATAGTTGGAGTCCTGGATTATTGAAACTATTCATTAACAACAGCTCTTTACTTGCTTCTGCTATTGCCATTCATTTTCAACACACACAACTCTCCTTGGGCTCCATACAGCAACTATCACCGCTGACCACTAACAAAAAAGTTCCTCACATTTGCCAACACGGAGGATAGCAACTGTCCTTTCCTATTTGCTCTCAGTGTGCATCATGATTAGATCAAGTTTGCAGCAAGGACAACAAGTCTATGCACTGGTAGATGCGGTCTGGGCAGTTGTAATACAGCATTTTAAATAATCAAATCATTTGCTACACCTTGTTAAATTTAATGCATACAGATATGCAAAATAAGTTCAAAGTACTCACACATATTACCATACTCTCAGACAAGTTACAATGAGTCTTCCCGCTTAAACAGACAATAAACACACTAACACAGAAATGCATAAATTGTGTCCGCATATAATAAGTTATATTTTAGTAGAGTGTCAAAGGGGTCATAGTCAGTATCCTTCATTTCCACATGACTATTTTGCTGGCAGGGAGGGAATAAACAAGAAATTCTAAATCTAAAGCCAGAGTTTCTCAACTCCAGTACTATTAATATTTGGAGTAGGAAAATTATTTGCTGTGGGGGCTATCCCATGCATTAAAGTGTATTCAGCAGCATCCCTGACCCATTAGATGCCTGTAGCACCCCCACCCGGCTATGACAACCAGAAGTGTCTCCAGACGTGGCCAAACATCCCCTGGTTGCCAAAACTGCCCCCAGTTGAGAACCACTGATCTAACCAACACCAAGTCCTTTGATCCACAATAACGATAGAACAAGAATTTTGACCCAAAGGAGTCTCCACATTATATATTTTTAAAAAGCTAAAATGCATTACTATTTAGTAAGCAATTATTTGCTTTTCTTTAAATCTGGTTCTTTTAGTAAAAGTGCTATCTCAGGGCATAAGAGCTTGGACAACATTTTTAAAGAAGTTGCTTTGCCACTTTCCTGTGTCTCATCTGGGAGGCTCCAGTGCTTCCACTGCAGCAGACCCAGGGTTGACCCCTTTGCTTTTTGGTCCAATGAGATAGAATTATCAGGAGAAATGTTCTCAAGCGAAGCCAAGGTTCCCACTCAGGCATTCTCACAGGTACTACTTAGGCACACCTTGCTTTGACGAACTTGTGGTTTCCACTGAAACAAGTTGTTCTGCATACTTCTCACTACGGCTATAACTACGTGACCTCGCAGTTTCAGTTTGTCAGTAATTTCACTGAAGGCTGAACCCAGATACTAATTTGTCTGAAACATTTTAGGCCCAACATCTCATGAAACAGGCTCCAGGCAAGCACTCTTGGACTTGGGAGCCAACAAACATGTTTCGCCTAGTCCTTAGCCTACTCAAATATAGGCTACAGACTTTCAAAACAGAGTACATGATTTTAGGGGGAAGCGCGTTAACGCTTAACAAGCATCAACACTCCAGCCCGGGCTACAGAGCAAGACTCCGTCTCAAAAAAAAAAAAAAAAAAAAAAAAAGACTTTCCAAGTCTAAAGTTTCTTTGCCCATCAGATAGGCCTTATGAAGAAATATGCTGATAAGGAAAAATAAATACATCCAAATATTTAATTTTTATGGAAAGTAAACATGACTCCTACATACTATAGAAGCAAACATTTCACTTTGGTGATGAAATTTAGAACCTCTAAACTATCTTTCGATTAGTCGGAAACGCAGGCAGATTTATCCCTTCCATGTACATTTCATTACCATGGAGTTTAGAAAAGCTTATTCAACAGAACTAGAAGCAGCTTCAAAACAGTGTTCATTTAAAAACATATATTGTTAGACTTTAGAAAACTAAGTCTACCTGGGTTTGGGGCTGTTCTATGTACTGCTAGAAGACAATGTGTACTATTCAAAGATATTTACATAGCTGGTTATTTTTCTTCAGAAAAAATAATTGGTCATCCAATTTTAAAAATAACTATTAAAGGTTTTACACAGGGATATTAACCACATAAGCTAAATCTTTGAACTGGTAGAAACCGATTTTTCCATTTTCATTATTTCTATAGCTAGAATAAGGTGTTTATTTTCTCCCTTGCAAAAAAAAAAATGTTAATTAGGTTTAAGAGGCAGGATGACAAAGAGATAGTTACTATAAATTAAATAACTTTCCTGTCAGCTTTATCTGGTAACACAGTTTATTACTGATTGCCTGAAAGCAAATTAGATTTACAGGAAATATAAATAAATATCATAAGAGCTTAAAACCAGATTTGCTGAAACTGTATACTCCCACACAAACAACATTTTCCACCTAAAATCTAACAAGATACTGGCACACATGTTCTCACCCCCACTTTCACTTTCTCATCCACACTATTAAAATCGTGGAAAACAGCTCATTTTTAAAAGTCAGCCACAACTGGCAGGGTCCTTGGCATTACATGTTGGTCCCAGGCACTGCTGCCTTCACAATATTAAGAGATTCTTTTTTATCACTGTCCTATCTAATTTTTATGCTAATAATTATGTCTTAATTCAAAATATATTTTAAAAATTTAAAGATTGTTATTACTCTGCAAGTTATAATATAATCCCTAAATTCACTTTATAAGTATAATAAGTATCCTCAACATTAGCAACCAAACACTACCATGTTGGACACGTATTAAAATATTAACACAACCATTTTGGTCGGTATAGAGATTTATAGTAAGACCATGCTATGAGTTAGAAACAGCTTCACATTCACAGTCCCTAAGCCATTTTTAAAACAGTCTCTTTTAGAATAAGAACAGAGGAAAACAGAGAGAGGAAGAATTTTTCTGTAATCATGAACTCTCAGCAATTCTTTTCACTTAAGCTATAAGCCCTAAGTTTAAATATATATATCTAACAAACTGTTGAAACTTACTTGACAGTGACTCGATTTGATAAATCCTGTAGATCTCCAGGATGGAAAAGCTGGGCTTCTTTCAATCCAATCTGTTCACAAGCTTTCAAGAAAACGTTTATATTATCCTGTGAAAAGAAGTGGAAAGTGATTGCTTAGCTGAGCTCTCTCTCAGACAAAGGTTACAAATTTTTATGCTATAACTTCGAAGCTTCAAAGTCCAATTATAGTCGGCAAAAGAGGCGGTAGCAAGACCCATGCATATGTATATTTGAAAAAAAATACATAGGGCTTGTACAGCCTTTCAGTCCTCCAGAGCATACACGGTTGTGCTATCTTATGCCCGGGCATACACTGTTTCTGTGATCTTTGAGACTGGCACGTTAAACATTACCTGTTACAGGACAAGTGCCTAGCCACTGAGCAGTAACCTACACTTTGATGTCAGCTCTGCTCTGCAAACAAACGCCCTCTTCCCAGCTTTGCACGGCAAGCCTCACCTCTCCTCTTTAAAAATAACTCCAGCTACTGACATTCACCCACCCAGAAACTGTTGGCAGGGAAGAAATAAGAGGAGGAACATTCTGTTTCTATGATTACAAATTACAGAACGACTGTGGAATACCACACCTGGAATCTGGGTTTGGTTGTTGAGCTGGCTCTTGACAGGCAGGGAAACCATACTATAGGACTGAGGAGAAACCTAGCGTTCATTGGCTAAATTGCATAGTTTGTGTGGCACATTACTCACTCCCTGCACCTGCCTCAAGGGCTGCCTCCAAAAAAAAATTAAAGCCTATCCCCTCCCTCCAAGGTTACCCTCATATCTAATTTCAAAACCCAAATCCTCCATTCACAAACCAGTGCTTTTTGTTAATGTAAACTGCTGCACAAACACGGATTACAATATATGCTATTTTAAAGCCAGCTACCTTTCAGAAATATACATTTGGTTACCAGAATTAATTTAGGCTTCATCACTACTACTCTTAAAAAAAAGAAAAGAAAAGAAAAGAAAACACTTTATGGGGTTGAGCTTGTGACGATCCCAGGTGGGCTCTCCATATTCACTTTGTTATGGTTCTCAAGTAAAGGGGTGGCCTCCCAACATGCCAACACACATCTGTCCACTGAGGCAGCTGGCAATGCTACCTCTGTGTTGTGAGCCTCCTTGAAACCTCGCCTCCCTCCCTAAGAGGTGACTTTCACAGACCAGAAGATAGTCTGCCACTTGGAGAAAGGCAATTACTGTTTTCCTAAGATAAAGTGGCTAAATTCTACAGCTTGGGTTCTTGGAGAGTAAGGGGATTTCGGGAAAGCACAAGGAAAGGTGTGGCAAGAGAAAAGCAACACTCATTACTAGGGAAAGAGACATTCTAAAAAGCCACCATTTGTACAGGCAGGAGGCCATTCCAATCTACTATAGAAGGCAGTGAGAACTATCTAGCTGAAAGATGAAATCCATGAATCATTTTAAATAAGATGAAGTCAAAGAGTAAAGAAACTTGCAAGTCAAAAGTTGAATAGCTCAACGAAAGGTGTTTATTTTGTTTTTTGTTTGACTTATTAAGGAAAAAGGAGACATAATTTATTGGCAAAATTCCAAGAGGAGCAAAAAGTGATAATTTTGTTAGGCCCACAGTTTCCAAAAAGTATACTACCTGTAATTATCAAATGATACAAATAGTTTTAAAATTGACCCTCTGAGAAGCAGGCAAGAAAAGATGGTTGGATGTACCAATACCCCCCGTTCTATAATGATATGGTTTGGCTCTGTGTCCCCACCCAAATCTCATCTCAAATTGTAATCCTCACATGTCAATGAAGGGACCTGTAATCTCCGCAGGCCAAGGGAGGGAGGTGATTGGATCATGGGGGCAGTTTCCCCCATGCTGTCCTCGAGATAGTGAGTTCTCAGGAGATCTGGTGGTTTTATAAGGGGCTCTTCTCCCTTCACTCTCTCTCTCACCTGCACCATGTAAGACGTGTCTGTCTCCCCTTTCGCCATGACTATAAGCTTCCTGAGGCCTTTCCAGTCAGCCATGCAGATCTGTGAGTCAATTAAATCTCTTTGCTTTGTAAATTACCCAGTCTCAGGCAGTTCTTTATAGCAGTGTGAAAATGAACTAATACACACAGGACGTAAGTCTCATATCAATAAAGGAAAAACAAACTATTAGAAGTCTTCACACCAATTCAACCAATTTGGTTCTGAACGTTTAAAGTATTACATACAATATTAAAATAAGGTTAAACTAAAAGTAAACTTAGTCAAATGAGACCCAAAACAATTCTTCACATATTTTATACAAACATAGTAGCATTCATCTGGTTGACAAATAGGTACAGGTTGATAAGGATAGATAAATAAAGCCAAACTCTCCTCAAAAACCACCAAAGTAGAGAGAAAGCACTTGATATCTAAAGTGACTCTACTTAATTGAAGACAAAGTTCAAGAGAAGATACAAATTAATATGGTTAAATTCTAGTCTTAAATAAAGCCTTCATTTTAACCAAAAAAGCAGAATGTATTTTAAATCATTCAATGATGCTCAAGTTTAACACAGAATAGCTTTGTAAACAAAGTCACACATGGCCTATGCAGCAGGCCCAGGTTGTACTAAGATCGGTAATGTAGTCTCAGTCATTCCTACTGGACTTGAGCGCACTGGTAATTTATTCCTTGCAATTTCAAAGGATCCAGGCAAAGAGGTCCCTAAGGGTATATATAAAATCATAAAATAAAATTTTCTTGTCAGTTAAAACTTCAAGAAGCCACACCCAGCTCAACACATTAAAAGGGAAGTATTTACTTCTCATTTAATGAAATCATTTTCACTTGAAATGAGCAAAAATAAAAGGGAAAATAAAGGACAAATTAAAACAAATCTTATCTAATTGGACCAGTAGCCAGAACTCCAAGTTAGCTTTGTCCCTAAACAACTGTGTGGCTTTGGAAAGAGAGTTAACATTTCTGGCCCCATTTTCCTCACCCCTGAAACGAGCAGTTTGTGAATCTGTAACCCATTATCAAGGGCAATCATTTTTCTCTGCAAGAGAAGGGAAGGCCAACTTCCCTGGCCCAACCCATCACACAAATATTTCATTACCCAACTTCCATAAAATACTTCATGTCAAAATCCTGCTCTAAACATCTGTAAACCCTGTACTTTCAGGACCAAAAGTGGCTTCTCAAAGACAAACCAACACACACACACACACACACACACACACACACACTCACACACGAAAACAATGAACCCTAGATGTATCTAATGGCTCCTTTTAGCTTTAAATTTTTCTATGACTGTGAATAAAGCCATGATTACAGTCATCCCAAGGCTTTCTATTTTTCTATGACTGTGAATAAAGACAAACACTACAAATTAATGGTTCTAAAACTGGCCCTCTGAGAGGCAGGCAAGAACAGATACATGGCTTTAAGATTTTCATATCGTCTCCAATCTCCCTTACACCCCTTATCCTTGAATCAATTATAAAGCAGTCATAATAGGTGTGGGGTGGAGTGGGCTAGGGTAACTTAGAGAGTTTTATGATCAGGAACAGCAGTACTTACCACTAAGATAGGATGGGGAAGCCACAAAGATCTACCAAGATAATCAAGGTTTGTATTTGTTCACTGTAGTACCCTACTAGTTATCTATTGGTGCATAATACATTATCCCCAAATTTAGCAGCTTAAGGGAATAGGTGTTTATGATTTCACATGGTTTCTGAGGGTAATTCAGGAGTGGTCTTAGCTGAATAGTTCCAAATTGGGAGACCTCTCATTAGGTTGTAATTGAGATGTCAGCCATGACTACAGTCATCCCAAGGCTTTCCTGGAGCTTGGAGGAGCTGTTTCCAAGGCAGCTCACTCATGTGACTGACAAATCAGGGCTGGTTGTTAATAGGAAGCCTCAGTTCTTTATCAAATGGACATCTCCAAAGGGCTGCTTGATAGAGCCCGTGATCCAAGAGAGCAAGATGGAAGTTGCACTGTCTTATGATGTAGCTTTTGAAGTCACATTCCATCATTTCCTCAACATCCTGTTGGTTACACAGGTCAGGCCTATTCCATGTAGGTACACAAGAACATAAACACCAGGAGGTGAGATTCATGCGGGGCTTTCTGGGGGACTGTCTACTACACTTCACTCTCTGGACCCACCTCAGTGATTCACATCCCAACCATCTGCAAAATACACTAAGGCCCAAAAATTTTCATCCCTTTACAAGGCGAACTCAAAGTCCAAAATTTCATCATCTAAGTCAGATACAGAAGTGTCTGAGGCTCTTCAGGTGTAGTTCCTTAAGTATGGCCCTTGAGTAAAGTTTCTCTCAACTTGAATGCCAGTGAACTAAGACAAGTTACCTGCTCCCACACTCCCAACATGCAGTAGAGTGACAGGTGTAAGATAATCACTATAGACACTCCAGGTCAGACAGTAGAGAAATGAAAGGCACACAGGAGTCACTGGTCCATAGAAATTCTGAAATCCTTCAAGATACAGGTTGGCAGTTCCTTCATGAAGTCTCAAGGCCAGGTTATACTTCATGGTTTTTGGCTACACCCTCTGGATTCTTGGTGCCACCCTAAAAGTCATCTTCGCTTTTCACCGAAAAGTAGCCTCTCTTTGTGGCTATGTGGGTTTTTCAATCTACTTCTTTACCCGACCCATAGCAATTGAGAGAATTAAGGGTCTCTTCATTTAATAATTCTCTATTCCTTTCAGTCTCAGCTGGCAGTGTTTCTGCAAATACAATTCTCTCAAAGATGCTACAGATCTTCTGTGAATCTTACTGGGGTTCACTCCATTAGACAAAAGTTGCACCCATGAATCTCTTCAATAGTAGCCCTTCTCTACCTTGGTCTCCTGCTGAGATGACTGGAGGACAATATCCTTAAGGTTCTTAGAAGCCCTATTGCTTGACTGGACAGATCTGCAAGGTACCATCTTGAATCTAAGAACGTAAAGAATTTTACAACCACATCCTCAACTCCTTTTTAGGCCTTATTTTCCTGCAAATGCTCTGAATTTAATCTATGCCTGAAAACCACTTCTCAATTCTAGCATCATTTACTTACTAAAGAGACTGACAATTTTCAAAAGCAGCAATTCCTATTTCTCTCATGTTTGTCACCCTATCCTTCACTTTCTCTTCTCACATTTTACTATAATCCACAAGAAGAATTGAGGCATCACTTCAATACTCTGTAGGTCACCTCACTAGAAGAATGGAATCTCCCCAGTAGATCACTTAGTTAATTGGGTATAATTCCTAGGTACAAGGAAGAGAATATTACAAAGTGAGAATCATTGGGACCATTTTGGAAGCTGACTACCACAAGACTTTTAATAATAAAGAATACAGACCAGTCAAAAATTTAGAATAGAAAAATAAACATTTAGAAATGTTGAGTTTCAGATGCCCAGCTAGTAGTAAGTTAGGTTTGCAGCCCATGAGAAATATTTGATTTTAAAATATGGTTTGGGAGTCTAGCACACATTGGTAGTAGTTGAAATTAGGGATGTCAGTGCGCCCTCCTTGCCCTGAAAGCAAAGAGAAAGAAGGATTCACAATCAACCACCAGCATTTAAAGGACAGTTAAAGAAAGAGGAGTCAAGAGAGAAAAATATCTGGCATCCAGATAAATCAGAAGAAAAGCAGAAGAGAATAGCATTATGGAAAACAAGGGAAGAGAATAGCATTATGAAAACAAGGGAAAGAAAACAACAAGAGAGAATCCTCTCAGGAATAGAGAGGCAGATGATGCCATAAGAAAAACTACCCAAACAATTTGAAAATCAAATAAAGTGGATATTTCGTGAGCAAAAACTCCAGAAGACTCATGAGTAAATAATGAGCGATGGTGAAGATCAGCTGCTGGCAACAGGGTGAGGGACCACCCAGAATCTGAAAGACCTCCTTGGTCTTTCACTCTGCGAGTCTGTTTCCTACTCAAGCCTCTTATCAGTCCTCCCAAAGCTACCACTCCCCTGACCCTCCAGTGTTAGAATGCCTCATCCCTTGAGGGAAAAGGTGGGGAGAGAAGCAGCACTCGTTCTTATTCTCTTGACCCCAAATGTAGGGTTACATTCCATCTCCACCCAATATTTTGAGTTTGAAACAAACACAATTATACACTTCAATGGAATCTTAATTCTTCTCTATTTCCATTATAAATCCTGAAAAGAGTGTTATGAGAATAGCATAAGGCCAATATGAATATTCTCACACTGGTGCCAAGGGTAAGACAGGTCTTTGTTAACACCTCACCTTTCAGAGCCTTTCAACCCATTTTCCTTCCAAAAGCATTTATCCAGTAACATATTTTCATGTCATTATAGCACATGTTCTTGCTCTTTTATCAGTAATGTAAGTGCTTGGGAAGAAATGTCAGGATCCAAAGTTGAATTCAGCATTCCTATTTAAGCAAGCTCTTATCAGTCAATATAAGGGCTCTCTCATTTTATTTTGTTATTTTAATTATTTTCCTCCTCATCCCACATTCCCACTCAATTATTTTCCTTCTCATCCCACGTTCCCACCCACTCCCATTTCCCTCTATTAAAAAGATGCCTTCCCTCAAGTATATATCCTATATATATCCTAAATAATTAAAAAGATTCCCAAATAAGTATATTACATGTACATGCATGTACATGTACATATCAAAAGGTACAAACAGTTCTGATGTCTGCTAAGAGGTAAATGGATAAACATGTTGTGGTCTATCCATACAATGGAATAGTATTCAGCCATAAAAAGGAATGAAGTGCTGATATGTGCTACAAAACATTATGGTAAGTGAAAGAAGTCAGTAAACAAAAGTCACATATTCCATTTGCATAAAATATCCAGAATGGATAAATTCAGAGACAAAATGCAGGTTGGTGGTCGCCAGAAGCTGAAAGGAGGAGGAAATGGGGAGAAACCACTTAATGTTAAGAGGTTTTACTTTGAAATACTAGAAATGTTTAATGGTTGCACAACATTGTGAATGTAATAGATGCTACTAAATTGTGTACTTTAAAATGGTTTTTCATGGTTTTAATACTTTATGTTATGTGAATTTCACCTCAAATTATTTTTTAATTTTTTAATGTCAGTGGTTTTTGGTTACACAGGTGAACTATATAGTGCTGAAGTCTGGGATTTTAGTGTACCTGTCTCAAATTAATTTTTAAAGATGACTTCTCTAATGTGTTTAAAAATGTAAATGTCTAGTTGTATTAGTTCATTCTCATGCTGCTATAAAGAACTACCCACGACTGGGTAATTTATAAGAAAAGAGGTTTAATTGACTCACAGTTCCACAGAACTGGAGAGGCCTCAGGAAACTTACAATCATGGTGGAAAGGGAAGCAAACACCTCCTTCTTCACATGGCAGGAGGAAGGAGAAGTGCTGAGCGAACAGGGAAGAGCCCCTTATAAAACCATCAGATCTTGTGAGAACTCACTCACTAGCACAAGAATAACATGGCAGAAACCACCCCCATGATTCAATTACCTCCCACCAGGGCCTTCCCATGACATCTGGGGATTATGGGAACTACAATTCAAGATGAGATTTGGGTGAGGACACAGCCAAATCATACCACTAGTCTAGGCAAAGAATTTATGATTGAGACCTCAAAAGCACAGGCAACAAAAACAAGAATAGACAAATGGTACTTAAACTAAAAGGCTTCTACACAGCAAAAGAAATAATCAACAAAGTGAAAAGGTCACCTGTGGAATGGGAGAAAATATCTGCAAATTATATACATCCAAGAGCAGACTGAAATCCAGAATTTATAAGAGACAACAAAAATCCAACTAAACCCATTAAAAAGTGAGCCAAGGATATAAATAAACCTTTTTCAATAGAAGACAAATGGCCAACAAAAACATGAAAAAGTGTTCAACATTGCCAATCAGAGAAATGCAAATTAAAAACACTATATCATTTTACACCAATCAGAATGACTATTATTAAAAAGACAGAAAATGACAGATGTTGGAGAAAATGCAGAGAAACGGGAATGCTTATACACTGCCGGTGGGAATGTAAATTAGTGCGGTCTCTATGGAAAACAGTGTGGAGATCTGTCAAAGAACTAAAAAATAGAACTACCATATGATCCAGCAATCCCACTACTTCACATCTACCCAGAGAAAAAGAAATCATTATATCAAAGAGATGCCTCCACTTGTATGTTTTCTGCAGCACTATTCACAATAGCAAAGATACGGAATCAACCTAAGTGTCCATCAGTGGAGGACTGGATAAATAAAATGTGGTATACATCCACAATGGAATACTATTCAGCCATTAAAAAATGAAATCATGTCTTTTACACCAACACGAATGGAACTGGAGGCCATTATCTTAAGCGAAACAACTCAGATGCAGAAAGACAAATACTACATGTTCTCATAAGTGGGAGCCAAATAATGTATACACATGGAAGTAGAGTGTGAATGATGGAAAACGGGGACTCAGAGCATTGTGGGGATGGGAAGGGGGTAGATGATGGGAGGTTGCTTGGTGGATACAATGTGCAATGTTCCAGGGATGAATGCACTGAAGGCCCTTACTTCACCACAATACAATATATCAAGGTAGCAAAATTGCACTTGTGCCCCCATGAATATAAATTTTTTTAAATGTTCTTTGGCCAGGCGCAGTGGCTCGTGTCTGTAATCCCAGCACTTTGGAAGTCTGAGGCGGGCAGATCACCTGAAGTCAGGAGTTCGAGACCAGCCTGACTAACATGGTGAAACCCTGTCTCTACTAAAACTACAAAAATTAGCCGGGCATAGTGGCAGGTGCCTGTAATCCCAGCTACTCAGGAGGCTGAGGCAGGAGAATCGCTTGAACTTGGGAGGCAGAGGTTGCAGTGAGCCAAGATCACGCCATTGCACTCCAGCCTGGGTGACAGAGGGAGACTCTGTCAAAAAATAAAATAAAATAAAATAAAATAAAATGTCCTTTAACAAGTGCTGTTGCATATATATATACACACACACACATACAGAGAGAGAGAGAGAGCGAGTCTAATTTACATAAATGCCATTATGCACCAGATTTCTCTTATACATTGAATCATTTCATTATGTAAAATGTAAATCCTCATGAAAATGTACTACACCACCCTGGGCTCTTACCCTTCCCAAAGTCACTTTCATTTTTACTTGATCAAAAAATATATATTTGATAAAATTTCAAGCATGACAACCTCCAACACATACAGGGAATACTCTGCACCAGGGAACCTTAATGTGACAATACAGAAATGTCTACTCATAAGATCAAGCCAGTTAGACCCACTTCTGCAAAAACTTCCTGAGTGCACAGGGTTAAGAGTTATCATCATAAGTAAAAGTGAAAAGACACTTTTATACACAGTGTAAAAATAGAGACAAGGTTAATAAAAGGATTTATTACAAAAGTCCTAAATAAGATCCAAATCCTAACTAATTCTGAAAATGAGTGAATTAGTTCTCAGCGCTATGACCTAAAGGCCTTACGAAGCTTAAACCAAGGCTCCCAGAATGACACCCCCTGGAAGTGTTCCCTGTCACTTAACCAAGTACTCTTGTCATGATTACTTTGGTCTGGTATTCCCAGAAAGGGTTCTTGCCTACTTTAAACAAGTTTTCAATTAAAAAAAAGAGCTGGCCTGGCACAGTGGCTCATGCCTGTAATCCCTGCACTTCAGGAGGCTGAGGCGGGCAGCTCACAAGGTCAGGAGATCAAGACCATCCTGGCTAACACGGTGAAACCTGTCTCTACTAAAAATACAAAAAATTAGCCGGGCGTGGTGGCAGACGCCTGTAGTTCCAGCTACTCGGGAGGCTGAGTGAGGAGAATGGTGTGAACCTGGGAGGCGGAGCTTGCAGTGGGCCAAGGTTGCGCCACTGCACTCCAGCCTGGGCAACAGAGAGAGACTCCATCTCAAAAAAAAAAAAAAAAAAAAAAGAGCTGAGTACATAGTACATAATGATGCTGATCAATTTACCCTTAAGCCAAGATACTTGGTGACCTCAACTCCTTTCCTATTTATAATCTGGCAAAGTCCCTGCCTCCTCTAACCCTGAAATTGACAATGCCAAAAATGTTAGCAAGTATGTGCCAGCAATCAAGAGATGACTATTACTGAAGCAGAGAAATTCAGCTAAGTCCATATCTTAGCATTATGATTTATAGACATGGGACCCCAGTCAAAGTCATGAGAGGGAGTCACACAGCCATCCCTCAGATGCAGCTGATGCATGGTCAAAATGGAGGACCACTGACCCAGTCACTTGCTACACAAAGCGTGGCCACAGACCATCAGCATCAGGGTCACCTGGGAGCCTGCTAAAACTTCAGAATCTCTAGCTACACCCCAGACCTACTGAACCACACTCTGCATTTTAAGAAAATTCCTGGTCAGTGGTGGCTCACGCCTCTAATCTCAGCACTTTGGGAGGCCAAGGCAGGTCTCAATTCCTTGAGACCAGAAATTAGAGACCAGCCTGGGCAACACAGTCAGACCCTGTCTCTCTACAAAAAAATAAAATTATTATCCAAGTGTGGTGGCATGCACCTGTAGTCCTAGCTACTTGGGAGGCTGAAGTGGGAGTATATAGCTTGAGCTCGGGAGTTTGAGGCTGCAGTGAGCCATTATCGCACCACTGTATTCCAGCCTGGGCAATAAAGCAAGACTCTGTCTCCAAAAAGGAAAAAAAAAAAAAGGATCCCCCAGGTGAATTGAATTTTTGTGGACAAAAGTTTTTTGGCAATTAAAGTGAGGAAAATGTTTCATCAAATATAACTTAAGACAGTGTTTCTATTTAGTATGCACACAAGTCACCCAGAGATTATGGAGTTTACTATTAGATCACCAAAAGTACTTGAA
>NC_037685.1:14522943-14573536 GCF_003255815.1 Theropithecus gelada | reverse complement strand
TTTTTTTTTTTTTTTTTTTTTGAGACGGAGTCTCGCTCTGTCGCCCGGGCTGGAGTGCAGTGGCCGGATCTCAGCTCACTGCAAGCTCAGCCTCCCGGGTTCAAGTGATTCTCCTGCCTCAGCCTCCTGAGTAGCTGGGATTACAGGCGCGCGCCACCAATGCCTGGCTAATTTTTTTTTTTTTTTTTTTTTTTTGAGACGGAGTCTCGCTCTGTCGCCCGGGCTGGAGTGCAGTGGCCGGATCTCAGCTCACTGCAAGCTCCGCCTCCTGGGTTTACGCCATTCTCCTGCCTCAGCCTCCCAAGTAGCTGGGACTACAGGCGCCCGCCACCTCGCCCGGCTAATTTTTTTGTATATTTGGTAGAGAAGGGGTTTCACCGTGTTAGCCAGGATGGTCTCGATCTCCTGACCTCGTGATCCGCCTTCTCGGCCTCCCAAAGTGCTCGGATTACAGGCTTGAGCCACCGCGCCCGGCCAATATTTGTATATTTTTTTTAGTAGAGACGGGGTTTTACCATCCAGACTGCGCCACTGTACTCCAGCCTGGGTGACAGAGTGAGACTGTCTCAAAACAACAATGACAACAACAGAAACCTTGCCAATTTTTCTAAACATTGGGTACAACAAAACTAGTAATTGAAATAAAGAAGCATAGATTGAGGAATATATTCTAAGCAAGAATAAGTGAGTTATTTGGCTATTTATATGAAGATTTGAACATAGTGGTTTACAATTTCCATTAAATACTCTGGATAGCAAACAGTCTTATTGTTTTGTGTGATTAATACAGTATCTCTGAGTGAACATGCGATTTGCATTGGAGAAAGAACACAAGTTTAAAAGAGCAAGCATATTATTAGGCTTAATGAATAGTAAGCAGCATATTCAGGCAGATGATAAAGTATTACATTTGAATTGTGAAAAGTAAAAATTATGAATTTTATCACAACACTTGGCCGTAAATGAATCAAAATCAACATAAATAGAATAAAAAAACTTTATATACGAAGTGTAGCATAAAGAAATTTAGATGTGGCAAATTTTACTTAAAGTTGCCATCAATAAACTGGAATTACCTCTTGGATGAGGAACAAGGCAGTTTTTTGGGAGATTTTGTCTATGGCAAACACGTTTATAGAACTTCTAAAGGGAAGCATTAATAGAGATGTTGCTTGAGCTTATCTTCAGCTGCAGAAGCTAAGCTCTTTGCTCTCAAAATATATGGTCCACATAATACTGTACAAAATATTTGGCACTAAAATAATGTAGCTTTCCACTTAAATTACCTTAAACAGGATATACTTTTATCTCCTGTCATATCAAAATATTTGGCACTAAAATCATGTAGCTTTCCACTTAAATTACCTTTAACAGGAAATACTTTTATCTCATATCATATGCCCTTTTGACTACATAGATACGTATCTGTAGGAAACTATTTCTGAATTTTCTAAAATGCGAATCTAAGAGACTTGTAGCCTGTTTATCTATAGACAATGTGGTCGACATTAATCTGCTTTAAAAAATAAGTGAAGAGACACACCATGTTTCTGCATGAAAATTCTTAATATTCTAGAAGTTTTCCATAATATTTTACTATTTATAACTTGAATTCTCAGTGTGTTATGGCCTTGCATGGTCTCTTCCTTTTAGATCTATCATTGTTACAGAATGTAGCCACAGGTTTGCTGGCTAGACTTTCTAAAACTGACTTCCAAGTGCTTTAGAGGACATTGATTGGATTTGCCCCTTTTTATACATCTAGGATAGAGCTCTTCTGTTTTTTTCTATCCTTAGGCATTTACAAGTGACTGGGCTTTTGTTAAGGTGGGTATTTCAGGAGCAGCTAATATTGAAAGGCATATTAATGAAATGTTTCTAGAGAAAATTGAACCATAAGCATTGCTCAAGTGAAACATTTGGAATTGTTTTTAGCATAGAGATGCTTATTTGCTTTATTGTTTTTATCAGTTGTAAGTTTCTAGGAGTTACTAGGAAATGTAATTAATGGTATATGAACAAGAGTAGTATGCTTCAAGAGGGAAGCTTGACTAGAAGAATTCAACAGGTGGAAGTTGTCTTTTGAAAGAACAGTTTACCATATCAATTATTGGATATAGCAGAATGAGGAAAAGATGTTTATGACATTGGAAAATTGTAGTGTGATGGGAGAATCTGAAGATTTTATTTTTGCCATATTTGTGTAGCTTTTTGAGTATTTTCTTGGCTAAGAACATTTTCCTCAATTGTAAGAATTGCAGATCTAAAGGATTTTAAAAAACAGATTTTTAGTAATACCAGGCAAAACTCTGTACTCTTTTGACAGACCTCTGCCAGCCACCAGAAAGAGTTAATGCATCTTCAAATAGTTCACAGTGAATAGCAGCGACTTCTCACTGGGAAGGTCAGGGCACTTAACAGCTTGCTCTGTTTTAGAGAGGAATTAGCTGCTACTGGTGAGTTAGCTTTTCTCTGAGAGTCAGTTATCCACTGGAGAGCTGCCAAACTTTTAAAGACATCAGCTACTTCTTAGTGTCCCAAATCTCAAAAACTGTATATCGGTGTATTGTAGAGGGGCCAGAAATAGCTCCATTCTCTTTAAAAAAAAATGTTTATAATGAGACTAGCACTTCAAGGAATTTAACGGAATAATTTTGCTACTCCTCTGCTCATACTGTGGACAACTAAAGTAGATTTAAAAAACCTTTTTGTTTTAGGACAAGTTCAGACTTACAGAAACATTGAAAGAATAATATAAAAACTCTTACTCCCTTGATTCACATTTTACATTTGTTAACATTTTTACAAAATTTGCCTTATAATTCTCTCAGAATCTAGTTCTCCTTGTTACTGTAATTTTTTTTGAACAATTTAAAAATAAGTTGCAGACATGCTGCTGCACTGCCCCCTTAATGCTTCGTTGGATTTTTCCTGAAAACAAGGACACTGTTAGATAACCACCGTGCTGCCATAAAAATTGGGAAATAAATACCAAACTGTTGTTATCATTTAATCCACAGACCCCATTCAGATTTCACCAGTGATCTCAGTAATACCCCTTTAGGCCTAGGATCTGTATCTAATCCATATGTTTATGTTTAAGTCTCTCCTAATCTGGAGTTTTCCTAATCTTTTCTACTCTCTCATTACCTTGACATTTTTGAAGAGCACCAGTTATTTTTGAACAGGCATTTTTAGGGTATTTCTCAGTTTGGGTTTGGCTAATGTTTTCTCATAGTTAGATATAAATTATGCGTTTTTGGGAGGAATACCACAGAAATGTGTTCCTATCAGTGCATTTTAGCAGGAGGCATGAGATGTCAATTTGTCCCATTACTGGTGATGTTAACTTTCATCACTTGATTAAGATGGTGTCTTCCAAGTTTCTCTAATGTAAGATGAAGAAGAATTTTTCACTTGTCAATTAATAATAAGGATTCTGTGGGGAGATGCTTTTTATGAAACATTTTACCCATTAGTGTCCATTGATGATTCTTGCCCAAATCCATTATTACTATGATGGTTGTGAAATGGTTTTGTTTTTTCTTAAGGCAGAGTCTCACTGTTACCCAGGCTGGAGTGCAGTGGTGCAATCATGGCTTATTGCAGCCTCAGCCTCCTCCGGCTCAGGTGATCCTCCCACCTCAACCTCCTGAGTAGCTGGGACTACAGGCGTGCACCACTACAACTGCTTAATTTTTGTATTTTTTATAGAGTTAGGGTTTCACCATGTTGTCCAGGTTAGTCTTGAACTCCTGAGCTTAAGTGATCTGCCTGCCTTGGCCTCTCAAAGTGCTGGGATTACAGGTGTGAGCCACTGCACCCAGCCTGAAATGGTAGTTTTTGATTCCACCATTCCTTCTTCATGAACTAGTTGGCATTTGTGTTAGTCCGTTTTCATACTCCTATGAAGAAATACCCGAGACTGGGTAATTTATAAAGAAAAAAAGGTTTAATGGACTTACAGTTCCATATGGCTGGGGAGGCCTCATAATCATGGGTAACGGAAGGTAGGAGCGAAGGCACATCTTACATGGTGGCAGGCAAGAGAGCATGTGCAGGGGAAGTGCCCTTTAAAAAATCATCAGATCTTGTGAGACTTATTCCCTATCATGAGAACAGCATGGGAAAACCTGCCCCCATGATTCAATTGCCTCCCATGACACATGGGGATTATGGGAGCTACAATTCAACATGAGATTTGGGTGGGGACACAGTCAAATGATATCACCATTGTATATAAAATAGAACTTTATTTTCTTGTCTGTTTGTTTATATCAGTGTGGATTCATGGATTCTTATTTTGGTTAGTGGGCTATAACCAGTCACTGTCATTATTTCCCAGAGTTTGCCAGTGGCAACTCTTTTACACTGACTTCTATATCTTTTTCCCATACTGTAGTTATTCTTTGAGCACTTTTGGGACAAAAATGGATTTCAGACTTATTTTATACTTACCTAGCTTGTCAGTCAGCCATTTTTTCAAGAAACTCCAGATTCTTTTAGTAGAGAATGGTATTTAGAAACCCACACCAGGTAGGCCGGGCGCGGTGGCTCAAGCCTGTAATCCCAGCACTTTGGGAGGCCGAGACGGGCGGATCACGAGGTCAGGAGATCGAGACCATCCTGGCTAACACGGTGAAACCCCGTTTCTACTAAAAAATACAAAAAACTAGCCAGGCGAGGCGGCGGGCGCCTGTAGTCCCAGCTACTTGGGAGGCTGAGGCAGGAGAATGGCGGGAACCCGGGAGGCGGAGCTTGCAGTGAGCTGAGATCCGGCCACTGCACTCCAGCCTGGGCGACAGAGCAAGACTCCGTCTCAAAAAAAAAAAAAAAAAAAAAAAAAAAAGAAACCCACACCAGGATACTTGGTATATTCGTTGCCACTTGCTGTCATAGCTTCTAGGATCTGTCAGTGGACAGACATATGAAATCTATGTATGTTTATGCACACAGATTTACTATATCTAGAAACAACGTGATGTCCTTGTGTTAAAGATTTGTTGCTTGCCTTAGCATTTCAGTATCTAATATTTACAGTTTGTAAAGATTAAATTAAAAACCTTATTATAGAGTTATTTATTACTGAAGTTTTCCTTTCAAGTTATCATGACTGAATCATATTATATTTCTCTTACAAAGATGTTTTAATTATATCACTGATATCAAAGTGGTTTTTTTTAGTTGTAATTATGGTTTTTTTCTTTTTTCTTTTCTTTTTTTTTTTTTTTTTTGATACAGAATCTTCCTCTGTCGCCCAGGCTGGAGTGCAGTGGTGTGATCTTGGCTGACTGTAACCTCTGCCTGCCGGGTTCAAGTGATTCTCCTGCCTCAGCCTCCCAAGTAGCTGGGATTACAGGTGCCCGTCACCATGCCCAGCTGATTTTTGTATTTTTAGCAGAGACAGGGTCTTGCCACGTTGGCCAGGCTAGTCTCGAATGCCTGACCTCAGGTGACTTGCCTGCCTTGGCCTCCCAAAGTGCTGGGATTACAGTCATGAGCCACCACACCAGGCCTGTAATTGTGTATGTTTTAATTGAACTTTTAAACTTTCCTCCTCTTAATATGAAAGCAACCATTTTTAGGTCTGTGAAACTCTCAGAACTTTTTTGTTTTACAGATTTTGAAATACGCAACTTAAATTATTTTTATAGGTTGAATCTGTGTTATTAATATTTCATCTTATATACAAAATATTTTTAGTTATCTGAAGCTTTTTATTTATTTTGTTAACTTTTAGGTTTGGGGGTACATGTGAAGGTTTGTTACATAGGTAAACACATGTCACAGGAATTTGTTGTACGTATTATTTTATCACCCAGGTATTAAGCCCAGAACACAATAGTGATCTTTTCTGGTCCTCTCCCTCCTCCCACCCTCCACCCTCAAGTAGACTTCACTGTCTGTTGTTTCCTTCTTTGTGTTCCTAAGTTCTTATCATTTAGCTCTTACTTGTAAGTGAGAACATGTGATATTTGGTTTTCTGTTCCTGTGTTAGTTTGCTAAGGATAATAGCCTCCAGCACCACCCATGTTCTGGCAAAAGCCATGATCTCATTCTTTTTTATGGCTGCATAGTATTCTATGGTATATATGTACCACACTTTTAAAATCCAATCTGTCATTGATGGGCATTTAAGTTGATTCCATGTCTTTGCTGTTGTGAATAGTGTGCCATGAACATTCGCCTGCATGTGTCTTTGTGGCAGAATGACTTACATTCCTCTGGATATATACCCAGTAATGGGATTGCTGAGTCGAATGGTAGTTCTGCTTTTAGCTCTTTGAGGAATTGCTGTACTTCTTTCCACAATAGTTGAGCCAATTTACACTCCCACCAACAGTGAATAAGTATTTCCTTTTCTCTGCAACCTCACCAGCATCAGTTATTTTTTGACTTTTTAATAATAGCAATTCTGACTGATGTGAGATGGTATCTCATTGTGGTTTTGATTTGCATTTCTCTAATGATCAGTGATGTTGAGCTTTTTTTCATATGCTTGTTGGCCACATGTGTGTCTTCTTTTGAGAAGTGTCTGTTCATGTCCTTTGCCCACTTTTTAATGGGGTTGCTTTTTTTCTTGTACATTTGTTTAAGTTTCTTATAGATGCTGGATATTAGACCTTTGTCACATGCATAGTTTGCAAATATTTTTTTCCCATTCTGTAGGTTGTCTGTTTACTGTTGATAGTTTCTTTTGTGAAACTTTTAAATTTGCCATTTTCTTTTATTTATAGTATGAATCAATATAATATGGTATAAAATGAGTATTGTGTGTATTAGAATAGATGAATCAAGTATGTTAGGAAAGGTCTGTCTCTCTTGCAGGTAATTTATATAATGGGTTAAAGAGCATTCATTGCCTTTGTCTTTTACACATATGCTTTCCTATCTGTGTATAATAGGGAAAAGCATCTTGTATTTTCATTTCTTAACAAGGGACAGTAGATTGTTTTTATTTTATGACTTATACTCTCTTGTCTTGATACTTTGGGTAGATATATTAGATCAGGAATGGGAACAGATTGTACAAAGAATCTATGAGCCCTTAAAACACTCTACTTCCATACATACTTCATGAGTGCTACATAGTAAGGCAGTATGGTTTGAAGAATGTTTTGGATAAATGGACAGGGCAGTTTCCTGTGTTTTCCACCGTGTGTGAGAGAATAAGGCTGAGGAATGCCACTGGCACCTGAGATGGATCTAATGAATGGGTGGCAGTCTGTGGGTCACCGTGGCGTGACAGAAAATGACTTATGCGTAGTAAATATTCAGTATTTATTGAATGGCATGGAATGGTGAGAGGTGAGGCAATAAATGTAAGTGAAGTAGAGTAGGCTCTTTTGTATTGTTTTTTTTTTTTCTTTCAGTTATTTGCTCTAATCCCTATGAGAGGCACCATGCAAAGAACATAGGCACTGTGACAGACAGGCATGATTTTTAGTGCCGAAGCCACTTCTTGCTAGCTGCATGTCTTTTGCAGCCTGAGAAATCTTCAATCTCAGCTGACTCATTTATAAGATGAAGATGATAATACCTACCTTATGGTGAGGTTGTGAGGCTATAGAAAGTGCATCAGACACTTGAACATATTAGTTCCTTTCTTCTGCATTTTACTTGTAAATAGTTATTCCGTTTAAGTATTAACTGTACATTCTAAATTGCTTTCTCTGTGCCATTTCATTTTAAACTAACAGTAGTTATAAATTCCCACACCTCCAGGTCAAACATTACCTTTTTATATTGCTGGGAGAATGCTGGTTCTTCCCTCTTCATAGTCCCCAGTGCTTCTCTCCACCTGACCCATGATGTTTTATTTATTTGTGTGGTTGTTAACATTCCTGCGGTGTCATGGACATTATTGTTTTGTCTGCTTAGAACCACAGTAAGCTACAGAAAACTGCCTCGAACATGGAGTTTCAACGGACCTTTTAGTCATAGTCCCACGAGGTTCCTGGGGCCATAGAATATCTGGGCAGTTAATACATTTATCCCTTGGCTGAGGTGCTTGCCCCAGGGATGGGCCGCATCGAGTGGAGCTTTTCCCTGGATATTTCACACTAGAGACCGTTTTCTCCAGTCACAGAGATGGAAGGGCTCCAGTTTGATTTGTCTGTAAAGCCAACTCCACACTGCCTACTTCTGGTTACACAAGGAAAATGAGTGAATTGGGTGTCTGTTACTTTTCATCAAAGAATGGACTTGGCCTGGAATCTTCCTCCACTTTCTCACTCCAGTTGCTAAGCTTTACTGATTTCTTTAGGCTCAGTTCAAGCACATCTAATCCTTCTAAAATGTCCATTCTTAACCCTTAGACTGGAGTGAGGCTACTCCTTCCTTTCCTGGTTCCTCTCAATATTTCTTAATAGGTAACAAGCCGTTTTAAAATTTTTATGTGCACAAGTCGATGTCTTCTTTCATATCCTATTTCTAGAATATAAATTATCTGGATCTTTAGTACCAGTACAGATCCTGATACATTATAGATACTCAGTAAATTGTTAATTCATTGAAAAGGAAATGATTTGCCTTTTGAATTCCAGGCAAATAGTTCCTTAGTAAAGATCTTTGGTAAGAAGAATGCAATATGAAATTATTTTTATTTACTTTCACCATTACAGTTGTTACCTAACTCTGATCCTTAGACCAACGGACCAAAGGTTGGGATCCTTAGTCCCAACAGACCAAACCAAAATGGAGTTACTCATGCTGACGCTCCCAGGCACCAAGTAGAAATTAAGTTGTTTATTCAAGGAAGATGTCCTTATCTCAATTTTATAGATGTGAAAAGAAGCTTTTGTACGACAGTTAGGTATCATACTGAAGGTCACCTGACAGCTTTAGCAACAGAATTGAGATTAGAACAGGGGATTAAGATCATTTAGAAAGTTAAAAAAATAGTACAAAAGAGTTTCCTATAATCCTAGCACCCATATACTTGACAGGTTATGGAACCCGTTTTTCTCAAAGTTCTCAAGAATGAAAATTGCATAGAAACAAAGCCAAAACTCCGATTGCTCATAATGATAATTTGCATGTATAATTACTAGCTTATTTATATCAACTAGCTGATTACACCAGTTATAATTTCTAGATAATCTTCTATAATTGATTGTTTAAAGGAATTTAGTACAGCTGTTGTAAAGCCCATTGATACCTCATTTCCCTTTTATTCTCCCTGGGACACCTCCAGAAATAGCTTAGTTTAAGCTTGCCAGGAGTGTTCATTCACTGGGCACCCCTCAGGACTTGAGTTTAGTCTAGCTTATTTTAAGCTGGACTTTGTTCACCTTGTCTTTCACTGAATGGGTATCAGCAAGGACATTCTCAGTTACAGTGGCAAGATTGTGGGTGGAGTGGCATGGGAGGGCAAATGTGAGCAAACACACTCAGGGATGGAGCTGCATTGACCATATGAAAAGGAACGGGTGGCCGAGACGGGCGGATCACGAGGTCAGGAGATCGAGACCATCCTGGCTAACACGGTGAAACCCCATCTCTACTAAAAAAATACAAAAAACTAGCCGGGCGAGGTGGCAGGCGCCTGTAGTCCCAGCTACTCGGGAGGCTGAGGCAGGAGAATGGCGTAAACCCGGGAGGCAGAGCTTGCAGTGAGCTGAGATCCGGCCACTGCACTCCAGCCCCGGCGACAGAGCAAGACTCTGTCTCAAACAAAACAAAACAAAACAAAACAAAACAAAACAAAACAAAAACAAAAAAAAAAGAAAAGGAAGGGGTGGGTGGAGAGAGAGTGAAGTGCTGTGCCCGAGGAGCCCTCATTACACATGATAAAGCCTTAAGGGAGCAACTGTTCATATCTACACAAATCAATGGTGATATAAAAGAATGGAAGATGCAAAACAGAAACAGCCATCTGCACATATAATAAACATTTGGGAAGTTGTGATTTCTCCATCTGTCCCCCGATGAGCCTGGAGTACTAATCTGATGTAAAGCAACGACACTTAACAAGAAAAGCCCTTGCAATGTCCTCTTCCCTATTTCTGTCAGTTTCTCATTCTGCTTTATAAATTCCAGTAGTGTGACCCTTTGGTCATGTTTGGAAAGAAGATACAGATATTAGGAAAGAAAAGAGATTTTGAAGTGTGTGCTTGGGTGGGGCACAAGGGGACAGTATGGACTGTTTTGAAAATGGCCTATTTAATTTAGAATTCACAAAAAGACCACTTGTTTAATTTTTAAAGAAATGAAACAATGCTAAATGAGTCATTTTTGGGAGTAAAAGCTGTCAGCCTTTAAAACGATGTATGTTTCACAGTGAGAAAGGAATGTCTTCCAACTTAAAAGGCTGTAATTTTTGTCATCTAGCTAGATTATAGAGTAAATTTTACAAATTTCCAGTTACAGAGCATATCTATGGTGATATGTAGCTACAGATATTGTGAGAATATTTCATATAGACTCATATTCTCAACTGTCATGTATATATTTTATAATTTTCTTTTTCTCTGTTCATTGTCTGTGTGCAATGGTAAAGGTTGTTCTGCTTAACCCTTCTCTGGGAGATTTAGAGTGAAATACCTTTATCTAGTCTTGCTCATTCTCTGTGGACTAACTCTAGCTTTTCTCCCTTTCCAGATGGGTGCTTTTTGGAATACATTATTATGTAGATTGCAAGATTCAGCTAAAAATCTATTTATTCTGTTCAAGTTTTGCAGACGGTTCTATGCTCTGAAAGTCCTATGGGCTCTCAGACTAAGGTTTTTCTAAGTTTTTCTTTGCATTTCACTGCCTTAAAGTTTTGTTTTGTTTTGTTTTTTTGGTCTAATTTTTCTCCCCTCCAGTTCTCTCATCTTTTTTCTTCCTCGATTTTTTCCAATTTCTCTCAGGTGTTTTGTTTTTTTCTTTTCTCCCCCAGTACCCTTTTTAAAAGAGTAGTGGTTCGACCTAAATAAATTTGAAAAGCATTTTGGGATCATTTTAATTAAAACCTTTTATTTTATGTTGCTAAATTGATTTGGAAGACAAATTTTATCAACTTTTTAATGACAAGAATATAAATGCCTGGGCATGAAAATCTCAGCAAATGGCACCACATTTGTCAAGCCCTGAAGGCTTAAATGTTGCAAATCAGACCAGAAGATCCAGAAAGCTCTGGGTCAACCTTGACTCACTCTGTTATACATACTCATTCCTGTTCCATATTAAGACTTTGGGCTTATTCATTAAACTCTGGAACTGGATGGACTTTTCTTTGTGATGAGATGAAAATATTTACTTTCAGTGATGGAGATTATGAAGAGGGGGAATTTTACTTTGCCTTCTGTAGGTTGTTGTTGATTTCCATATTGACTTATTTTTTAGATTAGGGTAAGACAGTTAACTTTCTTTCCTATGTTACCGGAAAGATATGCTTCGTTCTTTTCTCTAACATGTGATTTTACAACATGAAAACATACATTTGGTGGTTTTAATACTTAAAACACCAAAAAAGTTAATCACAGAAAACTAGGATTGCCACCACTTGCGACTCTGTGTATTGATAACCTGGGTATGTGGTATGAGAAATTCGTGGTGGTCAGGTGATTTAGCTATGGCAATTTCCACAGTTAATTCTTTCTTACCTCTGTAGGATGCAGGAGTGTGTAGGGAGGGGGCCTACTGTCATTGTTACTGCTCTGAAAGTTGGCCATGTTCCATCAAAGACCAAAGCTGTCATGGCTGGAAATATGGGAGCCTATGAAATGTGTGATGACAGGGGTTGCAGCAAGGGTGGCATTCTCCTGTTTACTTCACCCTTAGTCTGCCCTGTCTATATTTGCGGCAAGCCTCTGTCCAAGAAGGCAAAGACTTTTGCAATATTGCTTCAGATGAAGAATGATTCCATTTCAAAATGATCAAGATGAACTAATCTGGGGAACTGGGTTGCCAAAAATCATTTTAGAAGCAAATTGCTCCTCATTTGTCTGTTATATTTTTATTTCTGTTGTGTTCAGTCCCCCATAGAGTGATTTAGATTAAAAGAGCCTTGATTTTATTCATAAGAGCTAAAGGAAATTATTATACATTAATTCCTGACTTGTTAATTTTTCTAGAAAAATCTAGTATAGATTCATACCAGCAAACATTATACTGGTTTTCCATCACTGTATTTAATCCAAATATGACTAACAAAAGTGTAAGGGTAGAGGGTGAAACATGCTGGAAGGATGTGTAAAAAACATCAACATTGTCCAGATAAATTTTCAGCGTTTTTCCTTTAAAATCTTCTTTGGTAGTTCACCTCAGACCTTAGCATAGAATGTTACAAAAGCAGAAATGTGTTTGAGATCTGTTTCATGACATGAAACATTTTATTGTAATGTTTGAGCTTTGCTTGTTTCATCCTTTCCCGCTACTCCCCCCAAGTCCTCCCCAAAATAATGAACAAACCCGACAGTACTGAAGCACCCCCTTAATGAAGGCTGAATTTTATGTCCCCTGTTGTTTTTAATACCTGTAGAGAATGCCAGGTATTAAATGTTTGCTTCCTGACATTATTTTAAGTACATATGCTTGCTTGCTTCCTGATTTTATTTTAATTTTTCTTCCCATTATAGTCTATTCCCTTCTTTGGCCCTTCCTCCTGTTAGTAAATTGTCAGAGGAGTATTTACCAAAGTATATCAGAAATCTATCACGTATAGTTCAAAAAATGAATTCATGAAAAAGTGATTTAGCATTTTCTTTTTGTTCTTCTAAGCAACATAAAACAAGAATACGGAAGTGTGGGCTTTCAAGACTTTTCACTTAAACAGTGAATAAAGCACAGTTATAAATGTGTGAAGGATGCAAAGATCAGTGACCCAGGGATCCTAGCTCTTACAGGATCTTGCAAGTCTAGCGAAAGAGGTCAGTGATTATGAGTCATTTGAGTGTGAGTATCGGGGCAAGTGCCGAGGGAGGTCTAAATACAAAAGGAGCCAGCTTTAAGCTTCAAGCTTCAAGCCTGAGCAGCAGTGGTGTGAGGTTCACTAGCTGCTCTGATAGTTCCATGTTCTTTTTTTCTTTTTCTATTTTAATATTTAATTTAAAAATAGAGATAGGGTCTTGCTGTGTTGGCCAGGCTGGTCTTGAACTTGAATCTAGGCTGGACTCAAGTGATCCTCCCGCTTTGAACTCCCAAAGTGCTGAGATTACAGGCATAGGTCACTGTACCCAGCTTGAAAATTCCATCTGAATAATATTGTTGATATATACAGCAGATACTTAAAAGTTTATATTTTGAAGATATTCACTCTCTTTTTTTTTTTTCTTCTGAGACAGTCTCTTGTCTTCCAGGCTGGAGAACGATGGCATAATCATAGCTAACTGCAGCCCTGAACTCTCAGGCTCAAGCAGTAGTTCTACCTTAGCCTCCTGAGTAGCTGGGACTACAGGCATGCACCACCATGCCCAGCTATTTTTTTGTGTGTGTTTTTTCCAGGCAGAGTCTCCCCATGTTGCCCGGGCTGATCTCAAACTCCTGGGCTTGAGCAATCTACCTGCCTCAGCCTTCCAAAGTTCTGGGATTACAGGTGTGAGCCACTGTGCCTGGCCAATATTCATTCTTTCTACTTTTGTTTAAAGCTTTTTGTTTTGGGGATGCTTTTTCTTTCATTTAGTTTTGGACATGAATAGTCTCTTGTGGTTATTAAGAGACATGGGATTGCACAAGGTTGCTTCCAAACCTGTGTAGGTATTTGCTCCAACAGGTAAGAAATTGAGCCAGTGGCTGAATAGTTCCTGAGTCTCATACCAGTGTTGCTAGGGAATAAATTCAATGCAAGGTGAATAAGAACAGGTAATTTGATTTATATGTGTTTATCCTGATGTGTCTAGAATCACAGTCTTTAATATAGCCAATAGCAAAAAGGGTTGAATTGACCTCTTCCCATTCGTTAGCTGGATACATGTTTTCTGTGAAACCACTGAGTAATTTCACTTATGGTTATTTTAATAAGCGGACTTGATCTGTGACTTAAGCATTATCAAAAAGGATTTTTTCCCTTTTCTACACATCCTCCCCAACACTTGTGGTCTCTTCTTCTCTTTTTGATAACAGGCTTCCTAAGAGGAGTGAGACTATATCTCATTGTATTTTGCTTTGCATTTGTGTAATGATTAGTGAAGTCAAGCATCTTTTCATATCCCTGTTGGCCATTTTTATGTCTTCTTTGGAGAAATGTCTGTTCAAGTTTTTCTCCCATTAAAAATTTTATTTCAATTGATAAGTAAAAATTTTATACATTTATGGTATAAAACATGATGTTTTGATACCCATATGCATTGTAGAGTCATTAAATCAAGCCATTTAAGATATGCATTACCTTACATTCTTAACTTTTTTGTGTGGTGAGAACCTTTGAAATCTACTCTCTCAACGATTTCAAGTATATAATATGTTGTTATTATTAACTGTGGTCACCATGATGTACAGTAGGTGTCTTTAACATGTTCCTCCTGTCTAACTGAAATTTTGTGTCCTTTGACTAACATCTTCCCAAAGCTCCTACACTCCAGCCTCTGGTAACTACCATTTTACTCTGTTTCTATGAGTGGTTTTTTGTTTTTTAGATTTCACAGATAAGTGAGATCATGTGGTATTTGTCTTTCTGTACCTGGCTTATTTCATTTAACATCATGTTCTCCAAGTCTTCATGCTGTTGAAAATAATAGGATTTGCTTCCCAGGCTGAATAGCATTCCATTGTGTGTGTATACCACATTTTATCTGTTGGTGGACACTTACATTGATTTCATATCTTGGCTATTGTGAATAATGCTGCAGTGGACATGAGAGTATAGATACCTTTTCGACATATTCATGTCATATCCTTTAGCTATATATCCAGTAGTGGGATTGCTTGATCATATGGTAGTTCTATTTTGAATTTTTGAGCAACCTCCATACTGTTTTCCATTATGACCATACTAATTTACATCCTGGCCAATAGTGTGGTTCCCTTTTCACCACATCCTCACCAACACTTACTTGTCATCTTTTTTTATAATAGCCATTCTACCAGGTGTGAGGCATTGTGGTTTTAATTTGAATTTTCCTGATGATTAGTGATGTTGAACATTTTCTCTTACAACTATTGACCATTTGTGTGTCTTCTCTTGAGAAATGTTTGTTCAGGTCCATTACCCATTTTTAAATTTTTTTTTTAAACTATTGAATTGTTCCTTATATATTTTGGATATTAACCCCTTACCAGATACATGGTTTGCATACATATATATTCTCCTTTTTCATAGTTTGTCTCTTCACTCGGGTAATTTTGTTTGTTGTGCAGAAGCTTTTTAATTTGATTATATTCCATTTGTCTATTTTTGCATTTGTTGCCTGTGCCTTTGGGGTCATACCGAAAAAAATCACTGCTTAGACCAATGTCATGGAGCTTCTGGTAGTTTTACAGTTTCAGGTTTTATGTCTAAGTCTTTAATTCAGTTTGAGTTGATTTCTGTATATAGTGTGAGATAAGGGTCTAATTTTATTCTTCTGCATGTGGATATCCAGTTTTCTCAGCACCATTTATTGAAGAGACTATCCATTCCCATTGTGTGTTCTTGACACCTTTGTTGAAAATTAACTGACCATTATTTCTGGGTTCTCTCTTACATTCCCCTGGCCTATGTGTATGCTTTTATGCTAGTACTATGCTATTTTGATTACTATAGCTTTGTAGGAGATTTTGAAATCAGGTAGTGTGATGCCTTCAGCTTTGTTCATTTTGCTCAAGATTGCTTTGGCTGTTCTGGGTCTTTTGTGGTTCCGTGTGAATCTTAAGTTTTTTTTTTACTTCTGTGAAAAATGTCATTGGAATTTTGATGGGAATTGCATTGAATCTGTAGATCACTTTGGATAGTGGAAACATTTAAACAATATTATAAAAAATGATTAAAAAACGATAAAAAATGCAATATTATTAAAAGATTTTTAATTCATTAAATGATTGCTTTCTTAGAGCAATTCTGCATCCATAACTTTTTTCTTTTCTTTTCTTTTTTAAGATAGAGTTTTACTCTATTACCTAGGCAGGAATGCAGTGGCATAATGATAGCTCACTGCATCCTCAAACACCTGGGGTCAAGGGATCTTCCTGCCTCAGCATCCTGAGTAACTGGGACTACTGGCATACACCATCATGCCTGGCTAGATTTTGAATTTTTAAATTGTTTTGTAGAGATAAGGTCTCACTGTGTTGCCCACACTGGTCTTGCACTACTGCCTTGACCTTCCCAAGTGCTGGGATGATAAGAATGAGTGCCCGACTCATAATGTTTTCGAACTGTCAAAAATACACGTAATATAACATTTACCATCTTAACTATTTTCAAGTGTAAAGTTTAGTAGTGTGAAGTATGTCTACATTGTTGTGCAGTCTCCAGAACTCTTTTCTTCTTGCAAAACTGAAACTCTGTACCCATTAAACAACTCCCCTTTGTCCACCCATCCCATCTGTAATTTTTAAAAATTACTTTTTATTAAGGGAGAATAAAACCTGTAATGTAAAAGCAGAGCAAGGATCCTAATAGGAACTATATTAGGAAGAGCTTAAAATGGAGACTAAACAGAAAAGTAGCTGTGGAGTTAACTCTACAATGGAAGTTTTTGTTTTAGACTCATAGAGAAGTCATTCTTCTCTTGCCTTTAATACCTAGAATCAGTAGAGGAATTAAAATGTCTGGAACTGATTGATGTCTTCACCTGCTTTGGCCTTTTATTGAATCTCTTCTAACTTTGTTATTTAATCTCCCTCTTTCCTTTTACTCCCCCTCCCCCAGTTTTAAGGGAAAACTCTCTCTCTCTTTTTCTTAAAATAAATTTTAATTTCTTTAGCGAGGTGTTGGCCCTAGCAAACCATCTGTTGTTAGTAACACTGCTTCCTTATAACTTTAGTGCTGGAATAACTGGGTGAAAAACCTATTATTATACTGCTTTCTTTTGGACATATAAGTTATATAGCAACTTGTTGAGATATTTCCTGAAAACTTGCCGGTTGGCTTTAAACAGAGAAAAAGAAACCACTTAAATACATAGAGATTTCAAACTATATAAATTAAAAATTAATGCAGATATATTAAAATAAAACTTTCTATGGAATGCTCTATTTAGACCTCATTTGTGATAACTTTGGGCTAATGTTTATAGTTTCTAATTGAGAGTGTTGTTGCTTTTGGAAACTTTTCCCCTAAGATTAACTCTGGTATCGCATCATTAAAATATGTTTTCTCTGTCAGCCGTGTCATTTAGCCTAACTAGTAGTGGAAGCAATTCTAAAATTGGCCTGATTTATGAAGTTTAATTTGAATAAAAACTGTAAGGTCAATTAAAATAATTGGTCGACCGATGGTGGCTTGACATACAAACTAATGGAAAGTTAGGGCAAAAATCCATTTTTAAAAAACCAAGAGTAGCTGAATACTTGATTGAATTCTCTGTTTTGCTTGTATAGACAAATTATCAAATTAAAGATAATCCCAAATATTCTGTGACATTTAGAAATACATTGAGGAATTTTGTTTCCCCCTCACTCCTCAGTTTTACTAGAAAAGCTTTCATTGATATTATCTTTAACATAAATGTCCAGAGAAGATCCTTTCCATAGTCTTCCTGGCACTATCACAAAAGTGAATTCAATAAACAAGTAACAGAAATACAGCAGTTTTTAACAAGATAGATTTAAATATTGTAAAGAATTGAAGTTCAAAAGGATTTTCTTTGATAGCAAAAGATTTCTAGAAATTCTCAATATTTTATAATGAATTTCCAATTATTTCTATGACTCAAAATTAATTTTCCATTTGCATAGTTAATGACTTTTTGCCTGATACCGAAGTAATGTGTTTTTCAAAGGATTTGATGATGGAGATAAATGAACCTGTATCTGAGCTTTGTGTTATACCTTCTCATTTCCCTTACAATAAAGAAATGACTCTCCGATTTCATCCTGCAGGCAGGGGCTTCCTAAATTCAGGCCTGAATTATTTTAATTTTTTTTTCACAGCCAGTTTCTTAACACTGAATTTTTCTGGTCAAAATGACAAGGAACTCCGTGAGACTAGGGGGCAGATGAACTCATCTTTGCTCAGTATTTTGCAATCTGGATTATTAACCTCTTGGAATAAGGTTTGTGTATAGCACAACAGGTGACATTTAAAACAGTATTTAAGACCAGGTGTTGGTGGCTCACACCTGAAGTCTTGGCACTTTGGGAGGCCAAGGTGGTAGGATCACTTGAGCCCAGGAGTTAGAGACCAGCCTGGGCAATCCCAGTTCTAGTTGAAAAAACAAACTTCAGTATTTAATACACCAAATGTGCATTTGAGTGCACAATCTTTGTACACCATGTATGGGGAGGAAATGGATTTGTGGAACATTTGATGAAATCAAGAACAGAGAACATAAGGGATTGCTTCATCTCAGTATCAGTGATTAAGTCACAATAATTAACTTTAAAGTCAGTATTTTTTATAGATTTGGAATATGGTTGTCTTTTGTTAAGAAAGTTGTCACTTTTAAAGTACTTCTTTGTTTTTAAGATTAAAGGAAATGAGGAGCATTTTTAATCCAAAAATTATTTTCTTATAAACATAATAGAGAAGTTCTCTTTGCCCAGTCTCTGATATGCTGCTTCATTTCAGGTTTTTCTCCCAAGACTGTACACACAACCAATAGAGTATCATTAGTGCTCCTTTGAAGTATAATTGTTCTTAGCAAAAATAATTATTCTGGAGTTCTTGTTATAGAACATTTTGTAACAGGAAAGCATGTATAAATATACTCCAAAGAATTACTTAGTAACAGTTTCCCAGCAAATAAAAAGTTACTAAGGAGTCTCTCCCATCAGGGGTTGCAAAGGTGAGTGTGACCTAATGCCTGTCTTCAAAGATTTTGTGAACTCCCCAACTGAGTTCACAAAATCCCCATGCAGTTGGGGAGTGAGGGAGACTGTAAATGGGATAGGAGAGGCTGAAGCCAAATACAGCGGTGCCTTCAAGGATGGAGAGATTGTATGTGGCCAAAGGGTCTGAAAAGGCTTTGTGAGGACCATGGTTTGTTTTAACATCACTGTTCTGAGGCATCGTCTGCACACAGTGAGTGAGAAGTGCCTCAAGTACCTGAGCCGTGGGGATGCCACCCTGCTGTTCCCCTACTTACCATTTCTCCAAAAGAAACTAGGAAAGCAAACCTAGATTTTATTAGTGCTTCATTGTAGATGAGTGAATAGAATTTCCTTTGATAAGTAATCTTCTACATTTTAAAGAATGATGTTTGCGTTCGTTTGTGTGGCTGACTGTCCAGTGTTGGGCTCTTGAGAGCCAAGGGGTAAATCTGCCTAAATAATTCTCCCTTTTATAACTGCTTGGCCTTTTCTGTTCACTCAAGGTCCGTTTTCTGAAGGCCTCGTTCAACTCTTGCAGAGGTGTTACATTTCTTCTCTAGATTTGGTTCACCCTTTCCCCCTGAATGATTTCCTGCTTTAATATTTTCTTGAACGTACCCTACTACATTTGGCGTAACTTCTTAAATTATGGTAGGGTGGAATTTACAAGGATCCCAGGAAGCATAAATGTGTGTGGTTATTTGAAAATCACTGTTATTTCTGATAATGTTCCAGAAAGCTTTTCTAGAGATCTAATTAGGACTCCTCATTATCTTCCTGAAAATAGAAGTATCTGCATTCCGTGTTGCTTGAAGCACTTCTAGATTTCTTGCTTATTTGCCTCACCAAATCGCCACTTGAGGCCCACACAGTTTCACACTATAGAAGGAAGTTTATACACGTACATTTGTTGATTACTCGTTGATGTAGCACTCTAAAAAGAAGATCACACCTTTGAAAATCTAAAAATTATGCTGACTCATATTTATGATTTACGTACTATACATTCACTTTTTTTGAAACTATTTTTGTGGCTCTCTGGATTGCAGAGGCCGGGTAGGTAGAAGGCTAGCTATAGCTAGTGAGCATTTGTTGCCACTTTTCTTGGACCAGTTGTCTCTCCGATAAGAGATGTCCTTTGTCCATTCCTATTTCCACTGCTCTGCCTAGCACAAGTCCACCACCCCTTCTGGAAGATGGCAGCATCTAACTTCTTACTATAGCCACTGAGGAATTTCCTGGATCCAGGCTCTCCAATCTTCTTTGGCCTATTCTGTCTCTGCCAAAATCAGGTACTTGCCCTTCTTCTGATACATTCCTCCTTGTCCTTTTCCTTTGTGTTTGTTCACGCAGTGTTCTTCTCATTTCTGCCCAGTGACATCCTGCTCTTCCTTTAAAGTCTACCTCCAGTGCCGCTTCCCGCACGAGGCCTTCTGATCCTTCCAGAAACTGTGATCTCTGCCAGTGGCATACCATCCTTCCAGTGCTTGTCATATTTGGCATTCTACTGTGGTTATTTGTGCATGTCCTATCACCCCTGGGGAGAGATACCATATCATCTCATCTATTTTTATATTCTCATAGCATGTAGTATGGAATCAGGTACATGGTAAGCACTCAGCGAAGATTTTTCGATTTAATACAATTTGTGAGTTCCACACATGTACCAGATGGAGGTGACTGGGAGACCACAGTTAATGTATGGTGCCCACTTCAGCCTCCCTCTCTGGAAGAATGTAAATTGTTATAAACCTTAACACTACTGTGTGGTTCTCATTCATTTCCTGCTGTAATTTCAGAAATATATCTATTAGAATAGTTACAAGAGTGTTTATCCCCTTTAACATGATTTTTGATAATATATTTTATACAACTTTGAGGTATGCCTCATCAGAACTCACATATTTGCCTTCTATATTTTCTCAAAGCTGGTACAAGACTACAACAACTAAAAAGTTGGTAAAAATCTGCGGTCCTTACTACATACATACATTGTTAGGCAGAAATCCAAGGAATAGGGTGAAAATGTTGCATAAAACTTCAACAGCTCCTTTTTCATCTTCCAGCACTGGAATGAGAAGAGGCAGAACTGTAGAGAGGCCAAATGATTGCTTAAAAACACCTCTTAGATTGCAGCAGAGCTTGACTAGCAAAATAACCTCCAGCAAAACTTTCTTAAGCAGTTATGTGAGGGAATTGTAAAAATTGGTTGGTTACAGCAAAGTGGCTAAAGTCACATTTGAATGACTGTAAAAGCACCCTGAGTTATACAATCTCCATTTGTGTGTGTGTCTGTGTGTGTTCATGTGTGTGAAAGAGAGAGAAAGTGAAAGAATTAATAGTTACAGAGAACAAACGTTTAGATCAGTGGTCCCAACCCTTTTGGAGTTACGACACCCAAGAGGCCCCACATGTGGTTTTTGGTCCCTTGGATAGTGGCTGCTCCTATTTTGCCCATCTTCAATCCACCTTTAGCACAACCAGAACTGCTGCTGTGATAGTAACAGGGTATATGTGTGTTTATTTTGTGGAGGTTGCAGCAGAGAGTAGGGAGTGAATAAAGAGTGTAATTCAAACATAGCACTTGGAGTTGTTAGAATATCTGTGATTCCAAAAATCGAGAAAAAGAAAACCATTGAAACAGTGTTTAACAGAACCGGCCCTTCTGAGAAATTATTAGCAATTGCTTATGTAAGTCTGTGTCTTCATGCTGCCTGTATTTTTCACCTTAACACTGCTTGAAATATTATTAATTAAATATTTACGTAGATAACAATTATTCTATTTTAAGAATGCAGACCTCTTTGGAAAACTTAAGGGGAACTCTTGTAGGAATTAACAAGAAGCTTTGGCCTAATAGCTAACTGTGTGCCTTTCATCGTTTGGGATCTTTTGTTTGTAGAAATTCTCTTTTCCCATTTTTCAGCTGGAAAATTCCTACTTATCTTTTAGGGCCCAGCTCAATGCCACATGCCCTGTGTAACTGTCTCAGATCCATCTCCTGTCTGGCAGGAAAAGTAATTATCCCTCCATCTGGATTCTCATTTAAACAAGTCTTTTCACACATTTGATTACAATTTTTCTTTACATTCTTATTTCCCAGTAGAAAGAATAAATACCATGGCATACTCAATGCTGTATCGGTGGGGCTCAGTAACACACACTGGTTGAGTTAAAAAATTTTGGCAATTAGATGACATTAATTTTAAATGAATCACACTAGGTGATTTTCAAGTCAGTCCTTGCCAAATCTAATATTTTATGATCTCAGGAGAAATGGTTAAATTTTAGTCACTGACAATTATGATAAAATAATAATAAAATAATAACAAGTATAGTTAACATATCCAGATAGTTTATTATATTTCACATATTGGGATTTATATTCACTTCCATTTAATTTTAACAACAACTCTATGGTGGTGGTAGTATTATTACCATGTTGACAAATGTGGAAGATTATGTGACTTCCTCGAGATTGCATAACTAGTAATTGGCACGATGTGAACATAGGACTATCAGATTTCCAAGCTTATCTGTTAATCAGTAGAGTTGAAACTAAAAGGTAAAAAGCCAGGCAGCCACCTAAGGCATTTATTTATAAGGGTTGCTAACACATGAGTCACTGGAATAAGAATACTACTACTAGTTAAAATAGGTTTCCATTATCTTAATTCTTACCTATCTGAAAACAAAACAAAACACACTTGATTCCTTAAAGGAGGCCACATCCTTTCATGCATGCCCCTCCTCCTCTGCCTGATCTCTATCTGTCCCTGTTCTCCACGATGAAGGCCCTTAATTAAACCTATCCTGATCCCCTATGCTAAAAACTAGAAGGAGCTTCCTATTCTGAACCCAGGCATTTTTTTTTTCATTTTTATGACTCTTATTTTCTATCTGGTATTATAATTTCAGCAGGATGATAAGATTAAATCCAGTTTGAGCTGTGGTCCTATGTGCCCATCACTCTCAGACTCCAAAGGGCAGTGTTCCTCCTCCCAGGTAGCACTTACCCAGGGCAGGTGGTGCAGGACACAGGTTTGGGGATGCCGGCTCAGCACACACCTTCAGCCTGNGCAGGTGGTGCAGGACACAGGTTTGGGGATGCCGGCTCAGCACACACCTTCAGCCTGTACATGAGGCTGGAAGGAGATTTGGGAAGTAGAAGGAGGTGATGTGTCTAGGGCAAGTGGCAGTTGTGCTGTGAGCCCCATCCTAGCGAGGGGGCAGCAAGGAGAGCCTGGCATGTAGGCCCTAGCTCTTGGGGGACAGGGTGTGGTGTGTGAGTCATGCCAGTGCAGAGAACAGAAGGCAGTGGGTGGGAAGTAGCTGCTTTCCTGCTAACAGTGGACCAGAGATATTGGGTGGAATTGTGAGTGACCATCCGGAGCAGGTGCTTTGGGGCATGTCAAGGAGGGTCCACCCATGAGCAGAGCAAGCAGCTTTGAGCATCTGCACGGTAAACCAACAAAGATATTTGCAGGGCAGTTTGACCTTCCTTGCCCTCTTTTCTCCTGCAGGGGTCAGAAGAAACTGCTAGTCAGCCAGTAGGATCTAGGGCTGGGCAAGTGAAGAGAGGAAGCCCACCCTGCCCTTGTGCCCTACAGTTGCCTGAGCCGGTGGAGGGTGACACTTTCCCTTTGAATGGAGTCCATAGTTTGGTTATTACGTGGACTGGGTATTTACCGAATGAAGACTGTTTTAGGGACTTTTTGTTATCCACAACTTGGCACCTCACCATGGTGCCTGTCTCAGATTTAATCCGGGGCTGGCGTAAGGTGTCGCCTGGTCAGGTAGGTTTCTAGGCGCACTTGTACAGGAGGAAAAATTGCTTTGTGACTTTTGAGTATTGCTTGTGTGTTGCTCTTTCCGTATGCCTGGATCTTATTTCTCCTTTCCTGCACTTGAGGCTCCGTGAATGCTGCAGCTTGGAAATGAGAGGGCACTCTTGTCTCAGCCGTCAGCACTTAGTTGTTTTCATAAATCGTACAGAGCTGAGCACTCAGTTGTTCAATACATATTTATTGAAGAAATAGTTTGCAAAATTAAGCCAAATATAATTTTCATTAAAATTTTTTGAAAAGTACAGCATTATTTTTTAAGGAAACTTTAATTTCAGAGTAGTAATCTTAAACTTGCAGAGAAGCTATAAAGATACTACAGAGTTCCCATATACTGCATGCCTAGTTTCCCGTTGATGCCTGACTTGAGTTTTATTTGTCACTACCAGTGAATTAGTGATTGCTTTTTATTTATACAAATTATTCTTCTTACAGCATAAGATAATAAAGGAAAGAATGCCACAGTGTTTGTCTCAGAGTAGCTATTTTGATTTCCAGATTGAGGTTTTGTACTATTTGCTAAACTTTGTTATGCATTTGCTTTGTACAAGTAATGTGCTTCCTAATTTCAGTTACAAATCAAAGTGTATTGCACAATTCCCAGTGAGTCAGATTGCTAAGTTCTGTGACCTTTGAATTTCATAAAGTAGTTATGTTTTTCTTTAAAATGGCCAAGGAGGAACTTGATATTTATGTGGACTGTTGTCTTCAGTCTGTGATGGAGTGCTTCATGTTGTTGCCAGAAATAACATGAATTAACAGTTAAGATCATTTTTGGTACCGGTGGTTTTGTACAAAACCATAAAATATAACAGGGTGATCAAGCAAAACTTTTTCATCTAAGAAGTTTTCCCTTAAATACAGCTCACCCTTTATATCTCTGATTTCAAGAAATTTTGTGGTCTTCCTCATAGAATAATTATAAAGCAAAAGTCAGTTAATATAAGAAAAATGCTGAAAAGGCCAGAAGACTCTAAATAAATTCAAGCAACAGAATCAGTTTGGATTAGTTTCATACATAGTTTGTCACTATTTGCGAGAACCACATTTGGTGGTCTGTTATTTAATATTTATGTGTTCCCAAGTAGAGTTTAAATTATTAAAGTGAACAATGCTGAGATTGAAGTACTCTCAGATGGTGTAACTCCTATGTGAAAATGGCTTAATAAATTTGTTTTTGCAGACAACTTAATCATCTGTAATGGAAATATCATCAATCCAGTATTTTTTTCATGTCACCCATTCTCTGCAGTATTGTAGTCACTGGGTTTACAGCTTAACAGCCACTAGCACTGGTGAATGTCTACAATTGGATGTCTTCTGTTGGTCCTAACTCAGTATGTCTAAAACCAATTCTTTTGAAGTCTTAGATATTTCTCTTGAAATCTCAATTTCAATTTATGACAATAAATCAGTGACCTATCCTCACACCTCATACTTTACTTTTTTTTTTTTGAGATGGAGTCTCACTGTGTCGCCCAGGCTGGAGTGCAGCGGCATGATCTTGGCTCACTGCAACCTCCGCCTCCTGGGTTCAAGTGATTCTCCTACCTCAGCCTCCCAAGTAGCTGAGATTACAGGCATACACCACCAGGCCTGGCTAATTTTTGTCTTTTTAGTAGAGATGGGGTTTCACCAGGTTGTCCAGGTTTGTCTCAAACTCCTGACCTCAGGCTGTCTGCCTGCCTCAGCCTCCTAAAGTGCTGGGATTACAGGCATGAGCCACTGCGCTTGGCCTGTACTTTTGATTTGCTTTCTTTCCATCCCATTTCGGTCTTCATATTGTTGACTTTGAATGGCCTTTCTATGCATTTTTTCCTATTCACTTTGAATCCCTATTTTAAGGATCACCTCATATCTGGATTATTGACATAGCATTCTGACTGGTCTACCCTCCTCTATTTTCTCTTCTTCCAACACACACACACACACCACATGCATATACACACAGATCACACCCACACAGACCACACCTACATACCATCCTGCATACCCTTTCTTCTCACAACATAAACACACACAAACACCAACATCCCCCCATATTCTTCCTCTATATAATACACACATGCAAACACACACTTCATTAATTGATCTAGTGCATGGTCACATTAATTGTCCTAAAATACTTACCCTTCATTTCAGCTTACTAAAAACTTCGTGGGTAGCTCCTTATGCTTACGGGATGTAGTCTGGACTTTTCAGTCTGGCTTTGTAGGCAATTCACCTTTCAGTTCACTTTGTTGAGAACTCTTCCTCTGCTATGCCCTTGGCTTTCTGTATGCAAGAGGAGATTTATGTGCTTGTTATCAAGACTTTCTACAGAGTGACCTGGCCTTTGTTTAACCAAGTCAGCTGTTTTTGTGCTATCATCTAGAACTCATTGGGGATTGTTCAGTGGCCTAAGCCTACCACCCTCCCTCTGACATGTCACTGACATGACATGACACTGAGAATGAACTCAACCATGGGAATGTGGATGCAGTGTCGCAGTGCCATAAAGGGACAAAATACTTCTGATTGCTAATGGAGTTGCTTGATCACTGTACATCACTCCAAACACAAGCATCACAGGTGGCATATGAAGTTTAAGAGACAATTGTTTTTTTCCACCCTAAGCACAATCTCTTGTGGAACCCTTCTTGACATCATGGAATCCCAATCAAGAAACCCTGCTCTAGCTCTAGAAGAAGAGAAAGAGAACCATGTTTGGTTTTAGTTATTTCAGATCCTGTAGAGAACCACCGAAGAAGGGGCTCCAGAAATGCAAACCCCTGTGTTAAAAGCTAGGGTACTGTGAATCAGTCTTTATACACTGAGGAAGCTACAGGTTGTATAACTGGAATCTTGACAGTGTAATACAAAGTGTTTCATGCAGTGATGCTTAGTGACAGAAAGAACTCTACCCTTTTAAGACTAACAGTCTGGGGTCTTTGTTCTTGAAATTCCGTATCTGCAGACGTGGTCATAGGTTTATCAGGGGCATCCTATATATATATATATAAACTTTTTTTTTTTTGAGACGGAGTCTGGCTCTGTCGCCCAGGCTGGAGTGCAGTGGTGCAATCTCGGCTCACTGCAAGCTCCGCCTGCCGGGTTCACGCCATTCTCCTGCCTCAGCCTCCTGAGGAGCTGGGACTACAGGCGCCCACCACCGCGCCCGGCTAATTTTTTTGTCTTTTTTGGTAGAGACGGGGTTTCACCGTGTTAGCCAGGATGGTCTCGATCTCCTGCCCTCGTGATCCGCCTGCCTCGGCCTCCCAAAGTGCTGGGATTACAGGCGTGAGCCACTGCGCCCGGCTAGTATCCAGTATTTTTTGGCTTTTCTGGGCCACATTGGAAGAAGAAGAATTGTCTGGGGCCACATGTAAAATACACAAACACTAAAGATAGCTGATAAGCTAAAAAAAAAAAAAAAAAAATCACAAAAAATCTCGTAATGTTTTAAGAAAGTTTACAAATTTGGCCGGGTAATCCCAGTACTTTGGGAGGCCGAGGCAGGCAGATCACAATGTCAGGAGATCAAGACCATCTTGGCCATCCTGATCTCAGCTACTCAGGAATCTGAGGTGGGAGGATCACTGGACCCCAAGAGGTCAAGGCTACAGTGGTCCATGATTGCACCACTACACTTCAGCCTGGATGATAGAGTGAGACTCTGTCTCAAAAGAAAAAATAACAAAAACCATGTCTTTTAGGCCATCTGTGCATTTAGAAGCCATAAAGGGGTTACTTTCCTAACTTAAACTGGATTCTCATTCATCCCGAGTAGTCCCAGCTACTTGGGAGGCTGAGGCAGAAGAATTGCTTAAACCTGGGAGGGGGAGGTTGCAGTGAGCTGAGATTGCGCCACTGCATTCCAGCCCATGGGCTGCAGATTGGACAAGCTTGACATGGATACTGGAAAAAATGGAATAGACAGTGTTTAAGATTTGAAGACATAATTTCTATATATATGTTGTTTAATGAATATTACCATTTGATCACTTTTTGGTATTTAGCTTAATTCAAATTTTTATCCTTTTATAAATTACCTGGTACCCAGTAAGATCTGGGTGTTTGTGTTCCTAGTGTACTAGTTTTGAGCTGAGATTAGCTTGTACATTGGCTAATGGGAATGCTGTGTAGGACCCTGCTTATCTTCTGAATCTGGTCAGCCATCAAGTTCACCCCATATTAGGGCATCAGTTACTGGGGTACAAGGGCATACTAGGTCATAGCTGTGGACATTATTTACCATCCTTAAGCACAATAGCATCTGTGTTTTTGACAGCATTACCCATGTAACCTTAATAACTTAGTTTCCATATTTACACTTAAAATGCAAACCACTCTATTTGGAGGAAATTACTTTTCCCCCTAACTAAAAATACTAGTTTTTTGCCCGGGCGCGGTGGCTCATGCCTGTAATTCCAGCACTTTGGCAGACCCAGGTGGGTGGATCACCTGAAGTCAGGAGTTTGAGAGCAGCCTGGCCAACATGATGAAACCCCATCTCTACTAAAAATACAAAAATTTGCTGGGTTTGGTGGCGTGCACCTGTAATCCCAGCTATTTGGGAGGCTGAGGCAGAATTGCTTGAACTCAGGAGACAGAGGTTGCAGTGAGCCGAGATTGCACCATTGCACTCCAGCTTGGACGACAGAGGGAGACTCTGTCTAAATAAAAAAAAAAAAAAATTAGTTTTTGACTGTTCAGACCTTTTACCTTCTGCAATTCTCCTCCCCTTTATGTGCTCCGACGGCACTGTCTGCTTCTCTCCTTGTGGCATGTATCACACTGTACTGTACTTGCCCATTTTCTTGTCTGTTTCCTCTACTGGAAGGTAAGCCGTGTGGTGTCAAGGGACCATTCCTGTCTGGCTCATCCTTCTCCTCCCTGGCACAGTGTCTGTCAGGTTTTAGGTCACAGAATAAACATTTGTTGAGGGAATTAACTCGGTAAATATGTCTCTTACTCGATAATTATGTTGCTTAAATGTGGTTTATGACAATTAACTTCTCTGCAACAATAAATTGAAAATTGGGGTTGTTAATAGGTTGGGAATTAATCCTGAAACTGCCATTATATGTTAAAATAAACTTCCAAATGTAGTATTTTTTTTTTCTGGTAATAACCTGGGAAGACCTAATGACTTCATTTCCTTTTTGTTTGTTTGAAATCGTGGAATCGATTTAGTTTATTTGGCTATTTGACTTTATTTAGAGGTGACAGTAAAAAGGTATTTTGACTGGATGTGGTGGCTCATACCTGTAATCCCAGCAGTTTTGAAGGCTGAGGTGGGACGATTGCTTGAACCCAGGAGTTTGAGACTAGCCTGGTCAACATAGTGAGACCTTGTCTCTACTGAAAATAAAAAATAAAAAAATAACTGTGTGTGTATGTGTAAGCATGTGCCTATCATCCCAGCTACTCAGGAACCAGAGGTGGGAGGATCACTGGAGCCCAAGAGGTCAAAGCTACAGTGGGCCATGATTGCACCACTGCACTCCAGCCTGGATGATAGAGTGAAACTCTGTCTTAAAAGCAAAGCAAAACAAAACAAACAAAAAAAAACCCCATGTCTTTTAGGCCACCTGTGCATTTAGAAGCCATAAAGGGGTTACTTACCTAACTTAAACTGGATTCTCATTCAGATATGTGTTTTGTGTGAGGGGAAACAAAATTAGGGTGAATAGGGAAGGTATAGCCCAAACTTCTACAGCCCTCACAAAATTTCAAGCTCTCTTATTCATTGTAACTTACAGGCTTCTCTTCTACTCCCAGACATGCGAACACTGCTATCCCCAGCTCTACTCCCCAACCTGTTTGGATTGCCTGGTTATTATTTGGAGTAGTTAGACTAGTGACATTTCAGTAAGTAAATCTTGTTAAACTGACTGATTCATCCTTAGCCTTATGAAAATTTATGGGCTTAACTAAAGTTAATACTACAAACAGAAGCAGTGCTTTTTGAATCCCAAGTGTCTTCAGAAGCTCTGTAAGCATCCATGGACTGGGTGTGGTGGCTCACCCCTGTAATCCCAGCACTTTGGGAGGCTGAGGCGGGTGGATCACCTGAGGTCAGGAGTTTGAGACCAGCCTGGCCAACACGGTGAAACCCTGTCTCTACCAAAAAGAAAAAAAAAAAAATTCGAAAATTGGCCGGATATGGTGATGTGCTTGTAGTCCCAGCTACTTGGGAGGCTGAGGCAGGAGAATTGCTTGAACCCAGGAGGCAGAGGTTGCAGTGAGCCGAGATCGCGCCACTGCACTGCAATCTGGGTGACAGAGTGAGACTCTGTCTCAAAAGAAAAGAGGCTCTGTATGCATCCCCGTCGTTGCTTAACTCTATAAATTGGGGCTGTCACTACAGCTTCACAGAACCATTTCAGCATTATTTTTTGAAACACTTTCACCAAACGGCCCTTGTCATTGAAGCATTTTGGGAAATGTACTTTACTCCAAATGTTTGTGGGTTTGAGAGGAATCCTAAAGCCCATGTGGCAGACATAACAATAGTATTAAAGAGATTTTAGGGTAAGACCTACTGTTTCATACTAAGTGATAACTAGTTCTCTTTCATCATATTATATCATACGGTGGGGAAGAGTTTTATTATGTATTTCATTTAACTCTCATTATCAGGATTAGAATTTGAATAATTTTCTTATTTTCCATGTGCTTGCCTTCTAGGCTCAGTAAAACAAAGGAGCAGTAGTGGAGAAGAGCATTTAAACAATTTGTTGGAAAATATATGGCATAACGTTTGGATTCTTTTGGCTTTTTTATCTCTGTGGCCTGATAAGCTTTTGCCATGTGGATTCATGGTCTATGTGAAATGTCTTACATTTTATATTAGTTAAAATATTTTATGTCTGCACTTAGAATATAGGCTAAATTTTCCCCTTCAGTATTTCTAAAGTAGTGATTTTTTACTTTTAATGTCCACGTGGCATTTCTGAAAAAGAGACAGGTGTTTAATTTCTTGATAACTAAATATAGACCTGCATATCATGTAGTGTGGTGTGCCCTGACCCAACTTCTTCAGCAAATGTAGCACGTGTGGAGTTTATTTATAGTTTGACCTCTAGTCTTCATTGGCTTCTAGTTTATTTGGGGCTTAATTCATTAGTGTGACAGACTGTGATATTTAAGGGTCAGCTCTGAGGAGAAGGAGATAGAAGAAGAACCACTGTTCTGGCGTTTGTACACTACTGTGCTGTGTTCGTCCCTGGATTACTTGTGTGCGTGGAGATGGGCCTGGGTTAGGCAGACCATAGCAGAGGGTAGACTGATAGCATAGGAACCTTTGGAATGAAAAGGGGGGATGGCTGTAATATAGGAAAGCTCTTAAAGGGGACATGATGTGAATATATCAAACATAGTAATTATAGCTACCATTTATTGAGTGATTATCATGAGCATACATTGTTATTTACATACATTAGCTTATTGAAACCTCACAGCAGTACTCTGAGAGTGCTGTTATTTCCTTTATACAAGGCAGGCAACTGAGTTTTAAGGTAAGTGGCAAATTTGGATAAGATAAACAAATTTGGTGAACAAATTAAAAAATCTGAAAGCTGGGGAAATCCTTTACAACATCTGTCAAGTGGGTCAGAATATTTACAAGAAATTTTGGATTCAAATTCATTTCCTCCAGAGATGACATAGCAGGGCAAGTATAAATTAACCCTAGTATCTTAACATCCTAAGATTAGAAGGGACCTAGAAAAGTATTTGCTAAATTTATTAATTGAAATTACATAAATGTCTAAAGAGAAGCTGGGATTGCAGAGAACATTTATTGCCTCCTTGAAAGCCTTTGTTGACAGCAGAATATAAATTCATTAATGTGTTTTTGTTCCTTTTAAGATTCTGCATGTTTTACCATGAAGTTTCACCAAGGGTCAATCTGCATCAAACTGTGGAATGAACTGAACTAATTTGCAGAACTTCAAGAGAAGCCCAATACTTCGAATTTATCTGTTAGCCAGGGTATTTTGAAGCGGGGGCAAAAACCTTTAATTGAGTCTTTGTGAATAAATCCACATTGGGAAGGAATGGAATGTTTGATTTGAAATGGGCTATTGAAATGGAAGAACAAATTAATTGTGAACCCAGCCATTATTTTCCTATTTCCAAATTGAGTCACTTGAAATTTCTGAGAGGGAGTGAGCATACAGTATTTAAAATGAATATAAATTTAAAATTAGAAAAGGTTTTGTTATAGAAAATACTTTAAAACAAATTGGGCAAAAAGGAAAAATTTGTCAATTAGCAGCCATTATTGTGATATAAACATTGTTGAGATTCTGGTATATACATTTATAGCCTTTTTAAAAACTCACATACATGTATATCATTGTGTAAAGACATACTTATGTATTCATATTATAACTTTAAAGAAAAGGTTTCTTGAAGGCAAGACTGGTAACTGACCAATAGCTCTTTATGAAAAACTATGTATGTATATATGTGAGTGTGTGTCTGTATATATATATTTGTGTGTATATATATATGCACACAATCATATATCAGAGGGAACTTGTAAACTTGCAGTCATATATAGGAGGGAACTTGTAAACAGAACATGTACAGAATTTTTACAGCTTAATAATAAAGACAATCCAATTAAAGAATGGGCAAAGTATTTGAATGGTTATTTTTCCAAAGAAGTTATTCAGATGGGCAATAAGCACATTAAAAATGCTCAACATCATTCGTCATTAGAGAAATGAAAATCGAAATCACAATGAGATACTACTTCACGCCCACCAGAACAGCTATAATAAAAATGACTGATAATAACAAGTGTTGATGAAAAAGTGGATAAATTGGAATCCTCATACACTGTTGGTGGGAATGTAAAATGGTACAGCCACTTTGGTAAATGTCTGGCTGTTCTTTGAAAGGTTAAACATAGAGTTACCAAATAACTCAGCAGTTCCACTCCCAGGTACCTCCCCAAGAGAAATGAAAACATAACTCTGTACAAAAACTCCTACATGGCACTATTTGGTTGATGGTTACACTAAATGCCTGGACTTCACAATTATACAATATATACATATATCAAAACAGAATTTATACCCCCTAAATTTATAACAATAAAACACCTCATATGTGAATTTTCATTGCAGCATTATTCATATTAGCCGAAAAATGGAAACAACCCAAATGTCCATCCATGATGAATGGATAAACAGAATGTTTTATATCCGTATGATGGAATTTTACTTGGCAATAAAGAGGAATGAAGCACTGATACATGCCACAACATGATGAACCCCAAAACATGCTTAAATGAAAGAGGCCAGTCACAGAAGACCACATATTAATATGACATCATTTATATAAAATGTCCAGGATAGTTAAATCTATATGTAGAGAAATTAAATCAGTGTTTGGGGGAAGAGGGTAAGGTCCAGCTAAGGAGGTGTGATGGGTGATGGGTACAGGGTTCTTTCTGGGGTGCTGAAAATGTTTTAAAACTGGATGAGGGTGATGGTCGCACAACTTTGTAAATATGCTAAAAAGCAATGACCGTATGCTTTGGCAAGGTGAATCCATGGTATGTAAATTATATATTAATAAAGCTGTTACAAATATGGTAGCTTATTTTCTGAGATTTCCCGGCTTGTTCCCCCTTTGTGTTTTATCTGTACCATCTCTTTTCTTTTTTTTTCTATTTTCTGTCTCCTGATCAAGCAGTTTCTTGTCAGTGTGAGTTCCTGTCTTAGATGTGAGTCCTGGAGTGTCAGTTTCCAGAGTTTATACCCTTAGACTTTGCTGTAGGCACTTCTGCTCACTTACTAGTTGGAATAGAGAAAAACTTGTGGTTTCAGCCGCTATGCTCCCATGGGCAGGCCGTGATTGACATGAGTACCTGTTGGCTGCCTTGCAGATCTGTTCTCTGAACCGTCAGTCACCCGGTTGCTTCGCTTTGTGTCTTTCCTCAGAGATGCCGAGATTCTGAAAGTCTTGTATGTGGTTTCTACCAAAGTCACTTTTATTTTTGGATTCAAGAGGATACTTTCTTATCTAACTTTGTTGTAAATGTAGTCCATAGGTTTTGTTTTTGATGTCGATTGTTCTGTTTTTCTGTGGACAGTTGGGAAAATCAAAAAATTTTGCTTCCTTGCTGTGACCAGCTTCCTAGAATTCAGAAGTGTAATCTTTCTGGCTGTTTGAGCAAGGTATTTGGAGGGAATTGGTCTGACAAAAACAGAAGATACTGTCCTGGAGATTTTAATGTCCTTGAGGAAAGAACTCTTGGCCTGTTAATCTATTTAAATCTATTTAAATCTCTTTAAACCCAGGCCCTGGCATTCGTAAACACTCAAATATTCTTGGAATGTTGTTGAATTCGTTGAATGTAGATGTGCAGAGAGATGAATGGCAGCCTGAACGACGTGGGCTAGAATTTATAGCTGGTACCCACTTACCAGTGTTGTCACTGAGCGGGTTGGATAAATAGTTTCTCCTCCTTACACATGCAGATCGGAAACACTTCTGAAGCTTTGGTCAGCTTGTCTCACATGCCTCAGTTTATCACAGACGTCTGAAATGATACGTAACTATCATGTGAAGTTTCGGTCTCACTAGGGTATCAATACTAGGGTGTTGATGATCTAAATGATGCAGATCCTACATGCATCCGAATGAGTGTAACTAGAGACCCTTAATTAACCCTTAGGTGCTGGGCCTGTTTTCCAAGTCCAAGGCTTTGGATTCGGTTTTTGTACACTAAACTCCCATCAACCCTGCTTGTGGGTAACCAAAGCACATGTAGTGGTTTAATCATGCAGGACCTTTCCAATTTGGTATGGAGGGAACTGCCTGATTTTTCCTGAGCTCTCTAATAATCACTTTCGTTTATTCTACTCTTACATGAATCATAAAATGTTAGTAAATAGGACTATATATGTTAGGGAGATGAATTCCCTAAAGGCCCCCTCAATGACAACACTGTGATGTGTGCTCCATCCTTCTCGATCCTCTTATCGTCACCAACACCTACCGTCAGAAGTTTCATTTCCTTGGTGCTCTGTTTTGCAACGTGTCCTTGGAGAAAAGGTTGCTGAGGTTGAAATGAAGGACAAAGCCATACAACGTGCTGTCTGTTGAAGACAGCATATTTTTGTGTGTTGTAACAAAGGCCTGCAATGCTTTAATTTGAAGAAGTTGAGTTGGGTGGCAATTTAAGTACCTTGGACATTTTTCAAACCCGGGCGATGCCCAGTGATCTTGGTTGTAAGTAAAGTATGTAAATAATAGAATTATAAAGAATCCAGTGTTTATTTTCTGAGTGGCAGTGAAGAGGCTTAGTATTTTCCTTCTGGGTTGGCTTCTTGGATGTGTTTCTCAATCAATTCTCTAGAGATATGTGTGTCAAGTCAGCTTGTTAAAAAGCAAAGAAACATGAAGGCATGTGGCCCTCACAGTTGGATGCTTTTAAACACTGCAGCTGTTTGAAAGGCCGGAGCGTACGAATTCAATTATGACTGAGAAGCCTATCATCTCTCCCGGTTAGTGCTTGTCATGAAATCCTTCTTCAAATAATGGTAGCCAAGGGAGGAGAGATGTGCAAGGAATATAGACAGCTTCAGTCAATTTAAAAAGGAACAAAAGACAAAAAATAAAATGACACTTAATTCTTAAAAGATAAATGAAGGATTATAATCTTGGTTCACCATGCTAGAAGTTTACTCAAACTTCCATTTTTTTTGGTCTACTCTTTGAAACTGTGTCTTATTTTGTACCTAGTGGTTAATTTAACTCTTTAAACAAATGAGTTTTTGGCTTAAAGCTTTTCTGCATTATTATTTACAACCTTCTTTTGGTAATAATAAAAGATGATTATGGTAAAGTTTATAAAATAGAAAAATATAGAAAGCTAAAAAAAAGAAAAATAACCTCCCTTTCAATGTTTCGTCCTCTCAGGAAATTATAGATTGATGCGTACCCTAGACTTGAAAAATTCATATGGCCGGGCACGGTGGGATCCAGGCTAGGATCACGCCTGTAATCTTAGCACTTTGGGAGGCCAAGGTGGGCATATTGCCTGAGCTCAGGAGTTTGAGACCAGCCTGGGCAACATGGTGAAACCCCATCTATACTAAAATACAAAAGAAATTATTTGGGCATGGCAGTGTGCACCTGTAGTGCCAGCTGCTTGGGAGGCTGAGGCAGGAGAATGGCGTGAACCTGGGAGGCAGAGGTTGCAGTGAGCTGAGATTGTGTCACTGCACTCCAGCCTGGGCGACAGAGTGAGACTCCATCTCTCCAAAAAAAAAAAACAAAAAAAAAAACCATATATACATGTATACATACACACACACACACACAATATAATTTGTTGTGATATATAAATTGCATTTTTTTTGCAAACATTATATGTTTATTATTCTGCAGCATGGTTTGTTTCACCTAATAGTTCATGGTCTTCTCTCCATATAGCTGAGATCTGATGCACTGTATTCTCCCTTTTTGTGTCAGTAAAGGTATTAGATACATAATGGCCCATATGTGAGAAAGATGTCAGGGGAAACTGCAGCCCTACCCGAATAGTTTGTCCTTCTCAACCCCTGGCCTAAATGGATGTGTAGTACCTAGAAGTCATTTAACAGCTGTCAAATCAATTGCACGGCTGCTGGTGTCATAGAGGACAGGCAGCAGCTGGTGGGCAAGTGTAACCATCCCCATTTCTCTGCATGGGTGGAGCGGGGACAGCAGCAGATGGACATAGTTCTACCGTTGTCAGTTTTTAACTGTAATTTAAGGGCTTTTCATTAGGTGTTTAATTTTAAAGTCACAAAAATTGATTTTAGTGAAATATTTAAAAACGATTTAGATAAGTTAGAAGAAAAGAATTATCCATGGTCCTTGGCTACCCAAATGTAATTATTGTTAACATTCTGTGATTTTTCTTTTTGTTCATTCCTTTTCTTGAATCTGTTGTTAGAAATGGCACTTTACCTCTGTGGTCTTCCTCCCTAAAACCCATCACTCAGTCTAATCGTGAGAAAAACATCAGCTAAATCCTGATAAAGAAACGTTTTTAACAAATTCCTCTTGAGAACCCCTCAAAACTGTCACGGTCATTAAAAACAATGAACATCCGAAAAATTGTCACAGCCAAGAGGAGCTTAGGGAGACATGATGACTAAATGTAATGTGTTGTCCTGGATGGGATTCTGAAACAGAAAAAGGACATTTGGGTGTCCATACTGAGGAGGGATGTTAACAATAGAAGAAACTGGGTATGGATTATAAGGAAACTTTTTCAACTGTCTTTACCTTTTCTGTAAATCTAAAACTATTCTGAAATAAGATCAAATACATCTTTTAAAAAGTATTACAATAATACTATGTATGCAGTTTTGAACTCTGCTTTTTCTTATGTGCCGTCTTAAAAAATCTAGTGATTGTTCACTATTTATCAAAATGAATATGCTTTGATTCACGTAACTATTGCCTTTGTTGGGGAGACATTGTGTGTGTGTGTGTGTGTGTATGTGTATATATATGTATGTGTGTGTATATATATATATTCCCCACTACAAAGCCTATTCTAATTTACAGTTACACCACCTATATATATAAATACCGGATTTCCTTAAACTTTCTCTAGCATTCTGTATAATCTTTCCTGAAACTAGTATCTTGATTTAATCTGTTATTTCTTTACTGAAGTTCAAATGTAAGCATTTCCCCATTAGGTTTGTTTTACTACTTCTCTTAAGAAGTCTCTCCTCACATTAATTGTCCCACTTGAGCCTGTGTTTTTCTTGTGAGTTTCCTTGAGCTCTTTAAATAGTACACACACAACTTTCAATAATAAGCACAAACAGAGGTGGGAAATTGGACTTAATAAGTATTCTTTTGTAATGATCCTGTAGAATGCAACTAGGAAGAGGAAAAATTATAATTTATTAAAATAAAAACTAATGTAATTGAAATTCATGTCAAAAGAAAATACAGAATGATAGTAAGTAGAAGCTCATTTTCTTTGTCTTTGCTTTATTTTGGAGCAGCATGTGTGTTTTGGAAATGTTCGATTGTTTAACAAAATTATTTATACTTCCTGCCTTTATTTTTTAAGGTATTTGCTAGATCAAAAATAATACATTTTGTAACCACATGGTAACATACAAGAAAATCTCAAAACATTTAGAATGTAATTTCTTTAAGCAATATGAATAGAGCCTATAATTAAAATATTTTGTTTAGTAATAACGAAAAACTAGCTGTTAGTAAGTGATTTTGTTGCTAGCTGCGAAACTAGAACTAAAAATTATCTTAATCCTTTCTCCCCTGCCCAAAAACCCCACAAACTTTTCCCCTAAAAATAAAGTAAGTCGTGTTGTGAAGTAGAGGATCCAGTGGAATTAAAAATGCATTGACCCACGGCCTCCTGGTACCTGGCCATGTGCAGGAGTAGGTCTTCATCCATGGGTGAACGGCAGTTCAGTCTGCTGGTTGGGTTTATTTTGGCCCTGCACGCCTGGAACAGACTCTTGAGAGAGGGGCCCAGGAGCACGGGGGCTACATGTTCTTTCCCCATGACTGCAAATGCCCCACATACTGTGAAACTGGACTGCGGAGCTCATTAACCCGGGCCTGATGGCTGGCAGGCTTCACAGCTTCCTCTGATTTTGACAGGGGATGGAAGATGTTCAGACACCTTGTGTGTGTAACTTACCTCCCTGTGAGCTCCATTTTTGCTTTTTGTGCTTAGGCAGTATCTATTTTTAATTATTAAAAAGTCTCTTGTATCTCTCTTACTTTTACCTTCTTTATAAATTCTACCTTTTTTTCTGTACTAACCTGAATTAAAATATGTATACAAAATGATTTGTTAGAAATCTTTTCATCACAGATCATGCATGATACAGCGTGTGTGTGTGTGTGTTTGTGTGTTTGTTTACTAGGGGTGGAAGACCACATGGAAAATGAAATTGTTTTTAAAGTAAAAGTGTATATACCAAGTAAAATTTATAGATTGGGGTAGACAAATTATCTTTTAAATGGAGAATGTTTCAGGTTGCTCAACTTAAAATTTCTTATCCTTTTTTTTGAAGCTATTACCTGAGAATGGAAGTATTTATTATACCATAATCATTATTATAAACTTTGGTTAGTTCTTATATTGAAAGAATGGAGAAATGTTCTATTCAATCCTTTGGCATATTTCAACTAAAGCTTAAGTTGCGGGAGAGAAGAATGAAGGTGTATCGGGGAGATGGGGGACAAAACCCTTTTAGGTCTGCCACAAGCTCTAAATTACTTGGACACCTTGGTATATATTAAGAAGTAATTCAGATTTTAGTTTATTTGATAATATATCTTATATATTTTAATATAAAGATGTTTTTAAAAGCGTGGCAGTAAAATTATTTAACCCCTCACTCTCCAGTCTGTAAGTCAGAATGATTCTACTAGAATCTGTGCCATGTTCATCCTTGACTTTAGGGCACCCTTGGTGGGTGGTTACACATCCTACAGTGTACATATAGCTCAGTTATTACAGCTTTGCATTAGATACAGGAGGAAGGGCTCAAGATCTACATGTTTCAGGAGATTCCAAGCAGAGTTTGTGTTTGAAGTGTTCACTTCAGCAAAAGTCCACAGGTTTTCGTGATTTGAATAATTCCTTACTGCTTAGTGTTCATTTTCCATTAATTGAAACATTCCTTCATTCATTTGACAAAGGTTCCAGTCTCCAGGACTGAAAATGATCTGTCTCAATGGAATTTACAGTGTAGCTTTTCCTATGATTTCTAGGTTGATAGATACATTCTAAAACTAGTTAAAATTTGTTGCCTTTATTCTCCAGTAGCTATCAACAATAGCAACAACAACAACAAAAATCAACCCCAAAGCATCTTCATTATCTGGAGAATAAACCTACTGCAGTCTGTGAGTGAGAACATGTAGAATAATCTGTATATTCTGTTAATTCTTGCTAAAAAAGAGAATTTCTTATTGCCAGAGTATTATATTTTTTATTTTGTACATAACTCTTGATAGGAAAGAATAGATTGTGCCGTTCTTTTGCGAAGGTGAAGTCCTGTGTGCTTGTGCTTTCTGATTATACGTTACTTTCAGCTATTGAAAAAACTACTTAATGCCAAGGTCACGTAGTATCAGGCACTGACTACAGATAGTTATGCGGGTGGACCTTGACTGAAGTACCTGATGCAAAAACAGTTCTTACTGACAAATTGAATCAGTTATTCACCACCACTGTGCAATCTCCCACAATTGTGGGAGATTTGGAGACTTGGGGTTTGGGAGATACTGTGACTTTAGAGAAAGAAAGGGGGAAATTAAGAACAAGTAAGAGAACTAATCCTGGAAACAAGCTCTCACACAAGCTTGAGGGTAGAGCTGGGTCAGGGAGAAGGGGAGTATGTGGAACTTCCTTTGTGAGAATATTTTCCTTGTTTTCAGACTCATTTTTGAAAGCATTTTGATACGAGAGATCAAGAGATCATCTCATTTTGGTCTAACACTAATATTATGTAAAAGAAAAAAACTTGTTTATTTAGAGTGACTTGTCCAGGGTCACATGGTTATTTAGTGACAGCATATATGCATCTAGAGTCTAGAAACTTGTTCTGGATTTTTCCTGTAAGACTTACTCTTTCTCTGGAGTGCTCATTGCTGATGGGTGATGGTTGCACATGAAGCTGGAGAAGTGATCGATGCCATATGGGGGAAAGCTTTGTGTGTCCTTGTGAGGAATTTCATTATATGTGTGTAAGCTGGAGAGCTAGTGCCGATTTTAAGCATGGATGTGGCCGGGCACAGTGGCCCGCGCCTGTAATCCCAGCACTTTGGGAGGCCGAGGCGGGTGGATCACGAGGTCAGGAGATCGAGACCATCCTGGCTAACACGGTGAAACCCCGTCTCTACTAAAAAACAACAATAACAACAAAAAAACCCAAAGAATTAGCTGGGCGTGGTGGCAGGCTCCTGTAGTCCCAGCTACTTGGGAGGCTGAGGTAGGAGAATCGCTTGAACCTGGGAGGCGGAGGTTGCAGTGAGCTGAGGTCACGCCACTGCCCTCCAGCCTGGGCAACAGAGTGAGACTCTGTCTCAAAAAAAAAACAAAAAACAAAAAACAAAAAAACCGCATGGATTTACTGTTAGGTTTTTATTTAGAAAGAACACTTTGACTGGGATTTGGAGAATGGGGTGTATTGGAAGTAGTGGTGGTGGTAAATGGGTGAAGGGGTATATTAGGAAGCTACTGAGAGTTGTTCATGCAAAAAATGATGGGAACCATATAAACAGTGGAAGTGGAAAAAAAGTGGGGCTGGTTAGAGCAATATTAAAGAGGAAGAGAAATAGGATTGAGTGATTGTATATTGGTGGTAGGATGGGGTGAAAGGAGGGAGAGAAATGAAGTGTTCTGGTTTTCTAGGGTACATAACAATTCACCTTTCTAATTAATGGCTTAAATCAATAGCAGTTGCTTATTTGCCCACTCTTCTGCAGTTTGGTTAGGGCTTGATGGATGGCTCATCTGTACTCCACACAGTGTCTGCCAGAGCTGGAATTTTCAGGATGGCTTCTTTACTGGGTGGTGCCTCAGCTGACCTTGTGGTGTCATCTAGGGACTGGCTGGGAATGGCTCTCCTTTTGGTCTCTCCCCAACGCGAGCATTACCTCCCTTACAGCATGTCAGTCTCATGGTAGTCTGACTTCCTGCATGGTGGCTGGCTTGTCCCTAGAGCTCAGTAGTAGAAACTGTTGGCCTTCTTCATACTGGGGTGCAGAAGTCCCAGAACATTAGTTCTACTGCATTCTATTGGTCAGAGCAGCCACAGGGCCAGATTGCATTCAAGAAGAAGGGAAATACCTCCCATCAAAGAATTTATGGACACATATTTAATCCATCACAGTCTGCCCTCTGGCCACAAATTATTTACATTTCTTCAAAGGCAAAACACTGTTGCTCACTCCCAAGATGCCCGGCAGTCTCATCCCGTTATAGCATCAGGCTCTGACTCAGATACCAGAATTACATTCATTAAATCATATGGAGGTGTAGATGAGGTGGGTTGGGTGTGGTTTCTCAGTGGCAGAGGTGTGTGAACTAAATAAAAGGACAAGTTATTTGTCCCCTAGCCCCCCATATATAAAACAGGAATACAGGGATGATATAAGCCCAGTAGACACCGCTGTTCAAAATGGATGTGTGGCAGTGGGTTACAGTACCGTAGAACAGGTACTGGTCCATAGCGTTTCTGAAATTCAGCCAATTCTCAGCCTCAGCTCTCATCGGGAATGATTTTCTGTGGTTCTTGGCTCCATCTTCTGTGTTGTCCTTCCATTCCAGTAAGAAACAGCTGATGTTTGCAGCCGACTCTTTTTTACCATGCTTCCTGCCTATAGAAGTTTGGGGGTTCAGAGGCCTCCTTTATTTTGGGAGATCTTATATCATTTATTCCAAGCTAGTGTAGTACCCCTCAAATTTAAGAACTTTCTGTATATCAGTCTACTCTGTTTGAGAAAAGTCACACCCAGAATATCTTTGAAGATAAGATTGGTTCTTCTTTACTTTAGGCTGGGTGTCAGGTTGCTGTGGGAGAGCTCCTTCAAGTCTTAGAAACCCCTTTGTCTACATAAGTGGGTTTGGGAGGTAGGTCCTCAGATCTTTGAGGTTTTTAGAAAAAGGAGTCTTACTTTTTTGGTACTAACCATGGGTCATTTTTACTGTCAGAGCCCTATTTTGGTCCTTGACCTGAGGCTACTTTTTACTGTGAAAGTCTTTTGCTGAGAGGGACTGCAGATGGAAGTAGCTTTACTTTTGGACCCATAATGTTTTGGGTCCTTTATATTTCCTCTGATTTTTGCTTTTCTTAGCTTCTCTTGCTTCTCTCATACTTTATCACAGGCAATTAAAGGAAGTCAGTTATACTTCCAGCTTTCTGTCTGGAAATCCTCTTAAGTTGACCCTCAAGTTCATTAGATACTCTTTCTGTTGTGTGCATTGCAACAGGCTTCCTCATTGTTTACCAGTTCACAGCTGGTGTCCTCTTCTGTCCCGCCTTCAGTTGCCTCACTAGCAGCTCCCACTTTCAAACCCACTAGCCATTTCCTCGAGGCCCTTTAGGCTCCACACAAAACCCATTCCCAAAGCCAATGCCACATGTTTTAGATTTTCTTATGTCAGCACCCACTTCTAGATTCTGATTTTTGTCTTGTTCATTGCATAACAAACCACCTCCAAATGTAGTGGCTTAAAATGATAACATTTATTTACTTAGTACGCTGCAGTTTGGATTCTCCTTGGTAAGAACGGCTTATGTCTACTTCACATGGCATCTGCCAGGACTACAACATCCAAGGTAGCATGTTCCCTCTTGTGTGTGACGCCTCAACTGAGTGGCTGAAACACCTGGGGCTGGCCAGGCATCTCTTTCTCTCCGTGTGGCCTCTATGCTGCAAGGTTGGCCTTCCTCACAGCAAGATAGTCTTATGGTAGTCATGACTTTGGATATTTTCAGAGTAGGAAAGTGGAAGTAGCCAAGCCTTCTTAGTACCTAGGCTTGAAGAGCTCAAAATGTTCATCTAATTGCTTCTATTAATCAAAGCAGCCACCTAACCAGGGAAGCAGACAGTATCACCTTTCAGTGGGAAAACGACGAAGAATTTGTAGCCATCTCTAATCTACTGTAATAGGATAATTCCTAGGTTTTTCTGGTTTAGCATTGGTAGATTACGATACTGTTCCCTTGAACTGGTTTTTCTTGGAAAGGTCATGGTTCATTTACATTTCAAAGAAACCAACTCCAAAACAAACAAATGAAAAACAAAACAAAACAAAACCAAAAAGCAAATCAAATCAAAACAAACAAACAAAAAACCAAATAGGAAAAGAAAGACCTGTTAGCGTTGTAGACTGACTTATCTTTAGACTGACTTATCTTTTCACTCCTTGCCGTCTCCACACAATATGTTACTGTTTTCACACCTACTACCATTTATCTCAGTTTTCTCTTTTCAGCTACAGACAGTATCGCTTAACATTTCTATGTTAGTTCTACTGCCTTTCCTTCTCTTTTCCTCCACTTTCACTTTATAGTTTCTGGTATCTGCCCTTTATTTTTTATGTTGCTTAAATTGATATCACATTGTGATGTGTTCATAGTTAATTTCATGCTTCGTAGTTGATTTTAGGAGTTGATTATTACTGGACTAAAGGTTTTATGCTAATACGACTGTGTAAATATTCACTGAAGAGTCACTGTGCCATGACTACACTTTTTTGTTTGGCAGGTTTTTGTTTTTCCTGGAGTTTCTGCTTACCGTTTTTTTCTTGCCTTCTCTGCTTTAATCAGACCCTTATATTCTTCTAACATCTCAAGCATGCTAATTAACCTGTGAAATCTGTTCATTTCCTAGATGCTTCTCAGCTAGGACCCTCAGCTGTCCTGTTTCAGTTGGGACTGATGCAATGTGTCCTCAGGGTTGGATTCTCTATTTCTTAGATTGTATGGCTTCTTGTTTCTTATTTTACTGTCTGGTTTTGCTTCAGTATATCTTTAAGTAACCTTTCTAAAATGCTTTTATGTGTAAAATCTCTGAATCTTTTCTCATCTGAAAATATGTCTATTCTTTAATCAGAATTTCTCCAAACACCGCATGTTCTCACTCATAGGTGGGAATTGAACAATGAGATCACTTGGACATGGGAAGGGGAACATCACACACCGGGGTCTATTATGGGGAGGGGGGAGGGGGGAGGAGGGAGGGATGGCATTGGGGGTTATACCTGATATAAATGATGAGTTGATGGGTGCTGACGAGTTGATAGGTGCAGCACACCAACATGGCACATGTATACATATGTAACAAACCTGCACATTGTGCACATGTACCCTAGAACTTAAAGTATAATAATAATAATAAAAAAAAGAATTTCTTTCAGTGTTGTAGGCAAAGAAATACTCAAGCACTTAGAATGTTAGTTATTCCCTAAGGATGCTGTAAATATATCTGAGGGTGTATGATTACTTGTTTCTGTTGTTTTCCCCAAATTTGTTTTCTGATCTTATATTCCTGCTTCATCATTGTTTAATTTTTTTCTTTTGCTTATTAATATTTTTGAATTTTAGGAATTACATTCAGACATTAGTTACTGGGTTTTAAAAACTGATAATTAATTAGATGGCAAATTTGTGAAATTCTCCCTAAATGGCTTTACTAGGAAATCATTATTGTGACACAAATACAATATGCCTATTTTAGAAAAACCTGTAAAATTTCTGGAATATCTACTCCTTTCAGTCCCTATTTAAGAATCTCTTTACTTTTTCCCTGGTGCGATAAAGTTGGATTGCTTAAACCTTTTCAGGACAGCTTTGTCTTTTAAAAACATAGCCAACAAGATCTGGAACATTTTAGGCCTTTGACCAGTGGTGCTTTTTAAGTCAGTTCTATCGCCCTTCTTTGAAACAGCTGCGGAGACAATAAAGGTTGATATATAGACTCCATTAACAGCATTCATGGCTGGAATAAAAATATGCTTTATTGTTTTAGTATAATGAATGGACCTGTCTGGAAGGCCCGCTGATTTTTTTCTACGTCTGTAGAGATGTGAAATTTGCAGCTTGTGGTTTTTAATGAAGGAAACTGGATTAAACATTTACCCCTTACATAAATTATAAGCAGGTGAAATAAACCTGTGGAACACCTTGTGTGAAAGCAGGAGCCACATTAATCGCAGGTCATGAGAAAAACGAGGGACTTTGTTGAGAAAGTCCGGAGCCAATGGGTTGCAGAACCACCCTGATCCTGTTTATAAATAAAGAGACATAAACAAGCCAACCAATTAAATGGGAGGGGCACAACAACTTACTGATTGTGGAGCCATGATACTTACCAAGGTATCATTTCTTTTATTTAGTTATTTATTTTTATTTATTTATTTTTTTGAGATGGAGTCTCACTCTGTTGCCCAGGCTGGAGTGCAGTGGCGTGATCTCGGCTCACTGCAACCTCCGCCTCTCAGGTTCAAATGATTCTCCTGCCTCAGCCTCCCAAGTAGCTGGGACTACAGGTGCATGCCACCATACCCGACTGATTTTTGTATTTTTAGTAGAGATAGGGTTTCTCCATGTTGTCCAGGCTGGTCTTGAACTCCAGATGATCCACCTGCCTCATCCTTCCAAAGTGCTGGGATTACAGGCGTGAGCCACCGCGCCTGGCCGTATCATTTATTTTCACTGGCAGATTGTGAACTTCATAAACTCTTTATGATTTTGCTGTTTCCAGCAACTCATAGAGAAATACCAGGAATCTTTATAAATAGCCTTTGGTTGTATACAGATCATTGTATTATATGTTGGAGGAATGGATTTCACATTGTGACTTTTGCACTTTACCATTCACTTTAAAAAATATTTCAGAAAAGGGCCTTCTAGTTGGAACTCAGTCTTGTACATGTTTGTTCCTGTTTAGATACACCACAAAAAGGCACAGTCTCTGTGGTGAGGAGTTGCTAAGGAGGAAGCAGCAGTTGATACATCTGTTTTAAGCCTACCCTTTTCCACTGCTGGGTAGTTACCAATCAGTACATTTCAGGGAACTTGTACCTTTGTCCTACTACATCTGTCTCAGGCCTCCTTTAACACAAAGGAATGGCAGCATTTTTTTTTTGAAAATATATTCTAATTGGATAAATATTTTTTGATTTCACACATACTGCCTGCAAACATACTTCTGTACTTAGTGCCTATACTCCTATTGTAAATGGTTATTTTTATACTTGGTACCTTCTATACTCAATGCATTCTCTTTTCCGTGATCCCGCACCCCACCCCACCTGTACACTCTGTCAAATTGTAGCAAGGTTTTGCACATTGCAGTTGCTCAGTAAATGTTTGTTGAATGAAATTAATTGGCTACAGTCTGTTCCTGTTGTTTCCCTTTAACTTAAATCTGCACAATATTCCTGTATTGAAAGCACAATAACATTATTTGCAGTGCTCAGAATCATTGCCAAGGATACATTTGATTTTCAGGTCATTCTGAGAAGTAACAATGAACAGATGAATGAACAAAACAGCTAACCACATACATTTTAATTTTTTTAAAGATTGGCAAATCTAGCTTCTATTGTATTTGAAATATAAAATATATTTATGTTTGCTATTTAATAATAAGGTTTATATTTTGGCAAGTATTTGGCATGTAGGTGGTTCTCTCTGAGCATTCTTTTTCTTTTCTGTGTTTTCCTTAACATTAAAAAAAATTTTACAGCTGAAATATCTGGCAGATCTGATTTAATACACGGCCAAAATAACCATTGTTCTTTCCGTGATTGTCAGTTCTTTTGATGACCTCTTGTGTTTAATAATGTCGTTTCCTTTTTAGACTTCACAACGGTTCTGGCTAGATTGAAAATCTGTGGAATCTAAACTATGGTTCGGCTAAACTTTTGTTAATAAATGAGGAAGTAAAATGAATATGAATTTGAGCTTAAAATTAATGGGTCTGAGATGATAGTAAGCTTGTTTTAAATATCTGAGTTTGCATATCAGCTCTGTTTACTAGTCTCATGACTTTTCTTTCTGCAAGTTAATTATATTTGTCTTGTCTTAAAAGGTAATTGTAAGAATCATCAGTAGTTGAAAAGCACTTTGTAGCTATTAGCTGTATATATGAGATTATAATTACCAAGTCATATTATATAATCCTTATTTCAAAGCAATTCACATAGGCATTTTCAGAAACCAAATCATTCTGATAGACTGACTCATATTCTTCCTCTAAGAAAATAAATATCTGTGTTACTTAATAAAGAGTTGTGTTTTTTTTGTTTTTTTTTGAGACAGAGTTTTTCTTTTGTTGCCCAGGCTGGAGTGCAATGGTGCGATCTCTACTCACCGCAACCTCCGTCTCCCTGGTTCGATTCTCCCGCCTCAGCCTTCTGAGTAGCAGGGATTATAGGCAAGCACCACCATGCCTGGCTAATTTTGTATTTTTAGTAGAGATGGGGTTTCTCCATGTTGGTCAGGCTGGTCGCGAACTCCCAACCTTAGGTGATCTGCCCACCTCGGCCTCCCAAAGTGCTGGGATTACAGGCATGAGCCACTGTGCTCAGCCAAAGATTTTATTTATATCATTTAAAAAAAATTTCCCCAAGAATGTGGAACCTACAGATTTCTCAGGTCTGGGTAACTCTAAACCACTGTATTGTTGCACTGAAAAATTTGCTGTTTGTAGATCTGGCCTGTGCATAGCAAGCCAAGTGGCTATGAGTGGGCAGAATATTATCTGGTGGATCGAATGCAGCAGAGGATATTCACCATCCATTCAGACTTGTAAAATGTTTGGAGTGGAGCCTGGCAGACAATATACCACATCATACAATGTTTATTATATAGATATTAAGAACTGAGACAATATTAATTATTCTACTGAAAAGATGATTAAGTGTAACATTTCAGAGACCCGCCTGGGAGAATGAGGGGTGAAATGTGTGAATGCAAGGGTTTTAGCAGTGTCTAAGAGATGACTACCTCTTGTTTAAAGAGTTTGGCAGCAAAAGAAAGGAAAAAACAAAACCAAATGCAGTAGTAAGAGCAAACAAAGGCTGAGTGTGTGTGTGTGTGTGTGTGTGTGTTGGTGTGTGTGTGTATTTTAATTTATATATATATTTTTTGACATTACAAAAGAGATGATGCCCACAGGGAAGAAATGACTGCAGGTCTAAATAAGGAAGGGTATACTGTAGGATTTGGAATTCTAGCAAAATAGAGATGGATTAAGGGCTCAGCAAACTGAAAGGAATAACTGTAAATCAGAGAAAAAAGGCTAGGTACAGTGGCTCACTCCTGTAATTCCAGCATTTTGGGAGGCCAAGGCAGGAGGATCACTTAAGGCTAGGAGTTCAAGACAAGCCTGGCAATATATCAAGACCCTATCTCTACAAAAACAAAAATAAAACAAATTAGCTGGTGTGGTGGCACATGCTTGTAGTCCCAGCTCCCCAGGAGGCCGAGGTGGGGGGATCAATTGAGCCCACGAATTTGAGGTTGCAGTGAGCTGTGATTCTGCAACTGCAGTCCAGCTGAGAGAACAGAGAGACTCTGTCTCTTAAAAAAGAAGAAGATGAAGAAGGAGAATGGGGAGGAGGATGAGGAGGGGGAAGAAGGGGAGGGGGAGGAAGAAGAAGGGGAAGAGGAAGAAGAAGGGGAAGAGGAAGAAGAAGAAAAGGAAAATGTCTTCAGTGGTGAAAGTATGAGAGGACAGAAGGAGGGACAGTGAGATATTGAAGTGGAATTAGGAGCACATGAGAACATTTATGTGAGGTTGTCTTGCAAGTGCCAGTGAATTAAAAGTGGATTGTCTGCTTGAGGATCTTCTTTCAGATGACTAGAGAATACATGAAATATACGAAATGATCAGCTGAGGGGTATAATGGAGAATGAATGCTGGTAAGGAAGTAGAAATAAAGTGAGAAGGAGGATATGCCAATATTAGGGTCAAAAATGACCCTTTTGCGTTTATTTTGTGTGCATTTTAAAATACGGTCTTTTGGTTATTTATCCAACACATATTTATATGTTTATTTATTCAGCAAATATTTGTTGAAAGTCTTTGGTTTTATAGGGCTTCTTTTTATCAAGGGAAGACATTAAAAATATAAAAAAGTACAATATTATAGCATGCTAAGTGGTGAGAAGTGCTTAGGATACAAATTTTACAGGAAAGGGGTTGGAGAGAAAGGAAGAGAAGGAGAGAGAAAAAGAAATAATGAAAGACCAGAGAAAGAATGAGAGAAAGCGAGAGAGAGTTTCAGTGAGTGCGCCCAATGGAGTTGTCACTGAAAAGACAACAGGTGAGGAAAGATCTAAGGAAGCGAGAGAGAGGAACAGGACTTCCGTGGCCCCAGGAGGAAGGCTCCTGCTGTGTGGAGGAGCAGTCAGGAGGCCATGTGGCTGGAGTGGACTGAGTGAGGGTGAGTGGCAGGCGAGGAGCTCAGAGAGGGAGTAGGGCATCAGATGGTACTTGGTCTTGTAAGCCAGGAGACTGCATGAAATGACTAAGTGGAGCAAGTGTAAATAGGAAAGAGGAAAGGGCCAATCCTAGAGCCCTGGGTAGTCCCAAGGATGAGAGTTCTGAGAGATGAGAAGGAATAAGCAAAGGAATCTGAAGGAGAGCCAGTGAAGGGAGAAAACCTAGCACAGTCAAGTGTCCTGGTAGCCAAGTGAAAGAAATATGTCAAGGTTGAGGAAGTGCTCTTTTCTGTCAAGTGTACCCTGTGGGTCTAATATGATAGGGACTGGGAATTAACCATTGGATTTAGCAATGTGGCAGCCATACCAGCTGCTTTGCTGGGGTGGCAGGAGTAATTGCCTGATGTGATATGGGTTCAAGAAGGAAAGGGAGGAGAGAAATCACAGACAGCAAATGCAGGCAACTCTTTTGGAGTTTAACTGCATCTAGGAGGAGGGAATTGGTCTGGTAGTTAGAGAAGGAAGTGGGGTCAAAAGAATTCTTTTAGGATGAGAGGTAAAAATAACGTGTGTGTGTAAACTGATGGGGAGGATAGAGTAGAGAAGGAAAAATTGATGTTGTAGAAGAGAGAGGGGAGAACTCCTTCAGCAGTGTCCTTAAGTGTGCAGGAGGCCATGACATCTGATATACAAGTTGTGTGTGTGTGTGTGTGTGTGTGTGTGTGTGGTGGGGGGAAAAGTGGCCTTAGCTAGTGTGTGCATAGTATCAGGAAAGAAGGCATAGTGTAAGCACAGTTAGATGTGAAGGTCAGAACTTGTGGAAGCTCTCTTTGGATATGTATCCAAAGATAATATAGATTCTCCCCTTCCCTTCCCTTCCCTTCCCTTCCCTTCCCTTCCCTTCCCTTCCCTTCC